>NC_040035.1:36678592-36937591 GCF_003713205.1 Coffea eugenioides | reverse complement strand
TCGAGCCACCGATGACTGAAGACGAAATCATTCGCACTTTCATTAAGGCACATGATCCGCCGCACTTTGAAGAAATTTTCCGCATGACTGGATGCTCATTTGCTGCTATTGTCAATAAACTGGAAGAATATGATGACTTCGTGAAGGCTGGAAAGATTGTTAATGTGTCTGCCCTGAAAACTCAAGTGGAAGTTTTGCAAAGCCAAAGTAGTAATGGGAAGAAGCAACAATTCAAGAAGCAAGAGGGGGAAACTGCTTTTGTTTGGGATCAAAACCCTACCCCAAAACCCAGATTTCGACGATACCCTACCTACTCCAACCCTTACCCTCATTATCCAAACTCTCATCCTGTTTATCACGCCAATATCCACCACCCTCGACCTCGCCCAAGCTATCCTAATCCACCTGTAGTCCCTTTTCAAATAACTCAACCTAATTTTCAACAAATACGACCCCGACCCCCTTACAATCAACAACTTCCTCCACCAAATGGACTCACCTACAACTACCCTCAACCCACTGAACCTCAAAGGCAAAATCGCCATCGCATTTTTACTAATCTTGGCAGGCCTCTGGACCAATTGTATGAACAATTAAAAGCCGCTGGTAAAATCGACGTCATTCCCCCTCCGCCTTACCCTCATGGCATCCCTGGCGGATACAATCCACAGTACACTTGCGCTTATCATTCAGAAGCACCTGGCCATTCAACCGCCAATTGCAAAGTACTTAGGCACCAGATCCAAGACATGATCGAGGCTGGAGAAATAGTGCTAAGAGGAAAGGGTGGACAAGGACCAAGTGTAAGCACAAACCCCTTTCCCAAACATGAAGACACTTTAGAGGCATCCACCTCCAGTGACGAAATCTGAGAATCTTGAAGGCACGTTGTAATTATGGTTGGCCGAGTATTTTCCCTCTCGAGGGAAATTTTGGTAAATCTAGGGGTTGTTATTTACTAAATTTCACAAAAGCTGTTTTTTGCATATGTGAATAGTTTAATGAAAGCATCTTTTGCAATTGAGTTATCTTGTTTCCACTTTGATTTGGAGTTGCATGAAATGCATAATTTGCTTGATTTGATTATCGTCTTGATTCTTTTAAATTCTTTTAAGATGGCCAAAGTTGAAATTATTTGACCCTCTGAATATCACTGTTCTGGAATTCGATGAAGCCGCACATTGAAAATCCCTTCATTTAAAAATCCCTGCATTAAAACTCCCTTCCTTGAAAAACCTTCATTGAAAATCCCTTCATACAGAAATCCTTTATAAAACTTGCTTCATTGAAATCTCTCCATTGAAAATCCATCCCTTGGAAAAACCTTCATGGAAAAGGCCAAGATCCCTTCATTGATAAAAATTCCTCCCCTGCCAAGCTCGAAGCTGATTGGTCAGAGTAGGGTTACCAATGATTGATGAAAAACAGCTGAATGTCATAAGCATGACCTATGTCCGCCACCGATCTTCTGAAAAGGAAACAAAGTGCTAAAGCGATGAAAGACGAAGTCGAAGGCAAATTTGCTTCAAATTAACAAGGCTTATTGGGTGTTCAAAGGAGAAATGGATGGACAGACATTCCCTCAACCTATCAACTCGGACATGTGTAAGATGTTCTTTATTTGATTATGCAAATTTCTTTTTGGAAATCGCGCAAGGGTCGAGGCACAAGTCAGGCCATCTTCCTTTCCAATCAAAACATTTCATCCCTAGTCATCCCCTTTGAGCTATCAGAACAATAATTTTCGTTTGGCAACCCCTGAGAACTGCAAACCCCACACTGGGGCAAATTCATTTTGAAAATGATCAGAAAGGAAAGAAAAACCCCACACTGGGGCAAATTTATCTTTGGAAAAGAGATGAAAAGAAAAAAGAACCCCACACAGGGGCAAATTTAGTTTTTAGAAAAATGCAAAAGTAAGAAGAATGCAATGAAGAAAATGCAACGAAAAAAATCCAATCAAACTGGGGCAAAATTTTCCTCAGTTTCGTTCAAAATTGGAAATAATTTCAAAATGATGCAATCTCAGGCTATTTCACACCCCTCTCATCAAAATTTGCTTTCAAGCCTCAACTTTTTTCAAACACCCCACCTGACTTCATTTCAAAAGCCCAAAGTCCTGGCTTTCGTCACTTGCTGCATTTCTATTGGGAAATTTGCTAATCAGCTGGCAAGTGATGTCCATAATGCCTTCGCCTAATCTTACCAGGGAAGCGCATTTTACTGATGTCAGCAATCTTCAGTTCATACTCCTGAGTCGATTATGGTTGAGTTTTTTCCATTGTTCCTTAGGTGAAAACCCGAAAGGGCACCTCGAAAAAAAAGAAAAGAAAAAAAAAAGAGAGAAAAACAAAAACAAAAACAAAAACAAAAGAAAAGGGGTGGGGGCAACCTTGGTGAAAACCCAAAAGGGCGCCAAGGTGAGTTTTGTAAGCACGAAGAGGAATAGCTGGTGACTTGGTTCGTTTGGATCTCCCTTCATTTGGAATACTTCTGCCAGTGTTGAATTCCAGAACAAAGATATCCAGGGGATTAAACGTGACGTCTGTGGGCCGAAAATTGTGTCATTTTGTAAATTAAATATTCTTTCGTAAGTACATTTTTAGGAAACTCATTTCTTCCAAAGCGCCTGCATTTATGGCATTATGTAGGCACAGATGGTTATGTTTTGCATTCTCGTGCATATTCATCCCTTCATAGCATGTGAATTTTTATTGCATACCTCATTTTATTTTAACTTCTTGAATTTTGGTAAATAACAATCCCCGGAGTTTATTTCAAAGGAATGCTTGGATTCAGTCGTCCTTTGGAAACGGTTGAGATTCAGCAAAGCCAGCCACGCAGCCTTCACAGTATGGCAAAACACATGCCTGGTCAGTTTGAGAATTCGGAAAAGTTTTGGAATGAGAAATCTAACTCAATCAGATGCCGCAGCCAAAATTGGCGAAAATGGAAGGAAAAGGAGAAAAACTCATGTTTACACGATCCTCAAAGGCGAACGGATCAAATGATGAGGACAATTTCTTTGTATTTTCTCTTTTGCAGAAAAGTTCCATGCATGGATAAAAGCAATTACACCTCGCACTGAAGTCGGTATCAAAAGGTGTTCTCCAAATGAGTAAAGGTGTACTGAAATACGTCGCAAGCCAGTTTGATCAAATGGTGCAACAACATGGCAAAGCAGAATCAACTATTGGTTCAAAGGCAAAACCTAATTCCTACTGGGGCAAAAATTTGGTTGGTCTTTAGGTGAGTATACGGAGTATCCCGTCTTACATTTCTTGTATTTTGCCACTAAACATGGGTTAGTCCCACTAGTGTGCATTTTGTTTTCTTCGCCGCTAAACATGGGTCAGTCCCACTAGCGCGCGTTTCATTCTCATTGCCGTTAAACATGGGTCAGTCCCACTAACGTGCATTTTATGTTCCATTGCCACTAAACATGGGTTAGTCCCACTAGTGTGCATTTTGTTTTCTTCGCCGCTAAACATGGGTCAGTCCCACTAGCGCGCGTTTCATTCTCATTGCCGTTAAACATGGGTCAGTCCCACTAACGTGCATTTCTTGTATTTTGCCACTAAACATGGGTTAGTCCCACTAGTGTGCATTTTGTTTTCTTCGCCGCTAAACATGGGTCAGTCCCACTAGCGCGCGTTTCATTCTCATTGCCGTTAAACATGGGTCAGTCCCACTAACGTGCATTTCATATTCCGTTGCCGCTAAACATGGGTTAGTCCCACTAGCGTGCATTTCATTCTTACAGCCACTGGAGCATGAGGTGAGTCCCGCCAGCGAGCATTTCACTTACATCGCTACTGGAACGTGGGTCTGTCCCAGTTTTAAATTCCTGTTCGGGTCAGTCCCGTTTTAAATTCTTGTCCGGGCCAGTCCCATTTTAAAATTCTTGTTCGGGCCAGTCCCGTTTTAAATTCCTGTTCGGGTCAGTCCCGTTTTTAAATTCTTGTCCGGGCCAGTCCCATTTTAAAATTCTTGTTCGGGCCAGTCCCGTTTTAAATTCCTGTTCGGGTCAGTCCCGTTTTAAAATTTCTGTTCGGGCCAGTCCGGTTTTAAATTCTTGTTCGGGTCAGTCCCGCTTTAAGTTCCTGTTTGGGCCAGTCCCGTCTTTAAATTCCGTTCGGGTCAATCCCACTTTAAATCTCCTGTCTAAGTCAATTCCATTTTAAAAGTTTTGCCAAAAGGGGTCAGTCCTTATTTCTAAAACGTCCACCGTTCGTGACGTTAGCCACCGAATAAAGCAGGTAAGTATTTGGTGTCTACTTCTTTGTCTCAAGTTTTTCCAAAACTCAGACAAAGAGGGGCAAACTGTAGACACCAAATTTTTGGTGTAATTTCTTTTACTTTTTATTCTTATTTGTCGTGGTTACTTTTAGTTTTTTTTTAGTTTCTAGTTTCTATTTTTATTTTTTTAAGTTTTAGCGTAGAAAAATCATAAAAGAAAAAAGGAGAAAAAGGAAAATTGTTCACAAAAATACATTCAAATTTAATTTTTTTGGCATTTTGGTTTATTTTTGTTAATTTATTTTGAAAAAGAAAAGAAGGAAAAAATGATGAAAAATGATGAAAATGAAAGAAAAGATCGAAAATGGTAATTTTGTTATTTCTAGTTTGATTGATTTTGATGTGTTTGTAATTAAAATTGTTGTTTCTATTATTATTTAGTTTTACTATTATTTTTGTTAAATTATTAAGTTGAGAAAAAGGAAAAAAAAAAAAAAAAAAAAAAAAAAAGAAGATCACAATTCCATTTCTGCCGGATCACATTTCATTTCACTTTCATCTCCACTTCAACACTAAACCTCCACTACCGCGAATCACTCCACTACCTCAGCCTCAACCACAAACACTCCATCTCCATTCTCCACCTCGTGATCATCGACGAGAGCAAGAGAGGGAGAACTCCTCGGATTGAGCAGGAGAAAGGTGAAGAGAGAGCGAGCCGCGAGCTGTATTTCTGTTCTGTCCGAGGAAGTCAAGCGAGGGAGAGGGAGCTGCCATTCCATTTTTCACCCTCAACTAGCCGTGATCAATTCAGTCACAATCATTACAGCTGCAACCACTGAATTCAGACTAACCATCCTCGCGTGCGTGAGCTGCCGAGAGGAAAAATTGCAGCTGCTGTCCGTGTGAGCTTTTCATCCATTTCCTTTCGTCTGTAAACTAGAAAGAGATTGGGAGCCATATTGTCTTCATACTGGTCGCAAGCTAGAGCAAGGGAGGAGGAGAGCTGCGGACTGAAATTCTGGACAGCCGAGAGTAGAGGATTTTTGCAGCTGCTAGTTGCGTGATTTGAGCCTTAAGCTGAGGTAATTTCTGGACTTAAGCTAGTTGATTATGGCTTGATGAAGTTGTTTATAAGCATGCATGTGAGATTGTGTGGCTAGATGATAGTTTAAGTCACAGAAAAATCTGTTTGAGAAGGAAGTGAAGCTGCCGAGAGCTTGAGCTGGAAGTTTCGGTTTTTTTAAGTTGCTAGTTGTGATGATCTGAGCTTAATTTTGAACTCAACCTGCTAAATAGTTCTTTATTTGGTACTGCATGTGAACGTTATGGGCAGAATTTCGGTTGCATGGCTGGATTTTTTTTTTATTGGAAGTATTAGACTGCTAAACTAATTTTCCAGCTTTGCCGAGAAGCTGAAATGGAAATGCAATTTTAATTTCGTTCCCCTGAGGCAGGCTGAGCTTATAAATGTGATTAACTAGCTAAGAAGTAGGTGATTAAGCTTTGCATGAAGTTCATTAGTTCGGCTAAGCAAGGAAAAAAATATGAAACAGAAAACTGCTACATGCAAGTTCATCCGAGGGTGGTGAACAGAATTTCTGGAATTGTGGATGATTATAGTTGCTGACCGAACTTGATTTGAACTAGTTATGATAGTAATTTCATTAAGTAGCCTTGCATGTTAGTTTTGAGTACTTAGCACAATGATTCAACCGAGGTAAATTCGGATTTAAGACCAACTACCTGCTGGAAAATGCATATTCATTTTTTGCTGCACCAGAAATTTACGGTTGTGTCTTGCTATTTTCTTCCATTGCGGTTCCAAACTTTGCTGTTTTTGTTAGATAGTAATTCCAGCCTTGACCTAAAGTTGTTGATTTGGGATTCCTATGAGTTGGGCTGGTAAACAAATGAAAAAAACCGAAACTTCCAGCTCAAGCTCTCGGCAGCTTCACTTCCTTCTCAAACAGATTTTTCTGTGACTTAAACTATCATCTAGCCACACAATCTCACATGCATGCTTATAAACAACTTCATCAAGCCATAATCAACTAGCTTAAGTCCAGAAATTACCTCAGCTTAAGGCTCAAATCACGCAACTAGCAGCTGCAAAAATCCTCTACTCTCGGCTGTCCAGAATTTCAGTCCGCAGCTCTCCTCCTCCCTTGCTCTAGCTTGCGACCAGTATGAAGACAATATGGCTCCCAATCTCTTTCTAGTTTACAGACGAAAGGAAATGGATGAAAAGCTCACACGGACAGCAGCTGCAATTTTTCCTCTCGGCAGCTCACGCACGCGAGGATGGTTAGTCTGAATTCAGTGGTTGCAGCTGTAATGATTGTGACTGAATTGATCACGGCTAGTTGAGGGTGAAAAATGGAATGGCAGCTCCCTCTCCCTCGCTTGACTTCCTCGGACAGAACAGAAATACAGCTCGCGGCTCGCTCTCTCTTCACCTTTCTCCTGCTCAATCCGAGGAGTTCTCCCTCTCTTGCTCTCGTCGATGATCACGAGGTGGAGAATGGAGATGGAGTGTTTGTGGTTGAGGCTGAGGTAGTGGAGTGATTCGCGGTAGTGGAGGTTTTGTGTTGAAGTGGAGATGAAAGTGAAATGAAATGTGATCCGGCAGAAATGGAATTGTGATCTTCTTTTTTTTTTTTTTTTTTTTCCTCTCTCCTATGTGATCCAATGTGCTAAGTGAATTGCATGTCTACTTCGTTTTCTTTGCATTGCCTTAATTCCTTTCATTCCTTTATTTACTTTTGCTTTATTAAGTTTTTTCTTTTATGGGGTATGCGTACACCTCTTGGCTTGTAATAGATAGGGCTGTGGCGAGCAATTTGGTCCATTTTCCCTTTCCCCTTTTGTTTTAGTTAGTGAATGTAATAGGTTCATTAGTTTGGTTGCATGCCTACGTGTTAAGTGTTTAATCGCTTTATTAGGTCCTTGCATCTAGTCAAGCATGCTAAGTGTTATGTGCTACGTGTTTATAAGTGATTCGCATGTCTACTCGCTTTTTATAGTGTGGATGAATGGAATGGGTGAATGCACGTCACCACACTAGTCCAACGCTAGTTGTGGCTTCTTTTATCGTTTCCACTAGTCCAACGCTAGTCGGAATTCATAGAATGGGCTAGTCCAACGCTAGACCCTTAGGAATTTTCCTCGCTAGTATATCATTTGCTTGTTCACCACATATCACGCATTTTCCTTAGTTTATCATTTGGTATGTTCCTCAAACCCCTTCCCCTTCACTTTAGGACTTGCATCTCATGCTAGTTAGGGTTCATTTGAGTGAAAACCCCCTTGGGTAAGGGAAACGAGCGAGTGTGGCTTCAAAATAGCCTTAGCACGCTAGTTTTTCCTTCTAATCAAAGGGAAAATTAAAATCGCAAAAACTAGAGGTCATTCCCATACCCGACCTGATGCATTCCTCTAAGTTCATGCATTTTCATATCATTTTCTCACTATTTTCCTCACTAATTATATATTTTAAATCCACATATCATATTCACACACTTATTCACTTTCTTTACTTTTCACT
Organism: Coffea eugenioides; assembly: GCF_003713205.1. NCBI lineage: Eukaryota > Viridiplantae > Streptophyta > Magnoliopsida > Gentianales > Rubiaceae > Coffea > Coffea eugenioides. The sequence goes on along the minus strand of NC_040035.1, from coordinate 36,929,805 downwards.
TCACACATTGCACCTATTTTACTTATATATTTACTATTTTCATTCACTTGCACACGAGCATGTTAGTTTTGCTACTTAATGATAGTAATTTCATTAAGTAGCATATTTACTATTTCATTCACTTGCATGTTAGTTTTGAGTACTTAGCACAATGATTCAACCGAGGTAAATTCGGATTTAAGACCAACTACCTGCTGGAAAATGCATATTCATTTTTTGCTGCACCAGAAATTTACGGTTGTGTCTTGCTATTTTCTTCCATTGCGGTTCCAAACTTTGCTGTTTTTGTTAGATAGTAATTCCAGCCTTGACCTAAAGTTGTTGATTTGGGATTCCTATGAGTTGGGCTGGTAAACAAATGAACTTTGTGCATTTTTTTGGAATGAAATACGCATGGTTTGAAGCTGCAAAGGATTGCAGCAGGATTTTGCAGAAGCTTGTTTCTTACTACCTTGCATAGAACTTGCATGATTTCCTTATAAGTTGGGCTGGTTAGGATATGAAATATATGTGTTTTGCTGTGTAGTTCAAGTTTCTTTGAAGATTAGATGAGAAGTTGTGATGAAAGAGCTCCTGAAATCTTCATTTGAAACCAGAAATTGCCGCACCTTTTACATAAAGCTCTCCAGTGTTTGAGTGATTTTTATGTGTTTTGGTTTGTTTGGAAGTTGAATTTGTGTGTCATGCTGCTTAGATTAAGTTCCTGGCTACGTTGGTTGAGAAGCTTTGATCAAAGTGGTGGTTAATGTTGAAACCTGCATGAAAAAATGGAAGTAAAGGTTGCGTTTTTTAGTTGCAGGAAGCTTTCAGCAGAAATTCTTGTTGCAGAATGCATGTTTCACGTAGCTTGCATGAATTTGCATGAAATAATTTTCTAAAAATTGCATTCCAACCCCTCAAGTCTCCTTTGGTTGCATTGTGGCCCAATTACATTCCAATTTCTTGCAATTAGGTCCTAGGATAGTTACAATTAGATCCATTGCTTGATTTTTTCTTTGCTATTTGACCTTTGAGGTTCCCAAAATGTATCAATTGGGTTTGGTTGATTGATTAAATATTTGCAATTGGGTCCTTGGTAATTTTCTATTCTATAAATTTGACCAATAATTCCACTTTCTTAGTAATCATGCACTATGTGTTTTCACTTGAGTTGCAATTGGGTGAATTTTGGCGATCTTGCTTATACTTTACTTTTAAATTGATGCCTTGACCCCTTTTATTGTTTTGAAGCCATTTATCCTTTATTAGCACCACAAAAGGGGGAGGTATAATTTCTTTTATTTTTTTTTTTCCTCTCTCCTATGTGATCCAATGTGCTAAGTGAATTGCATGTCTACTTCGTTTTCTTTGCATTGCCTTAATTCCTTTCATTCCTTTATTTACTTTTGCTTTATTAAGTTTTTTCTTTTATGGGGTATGCGTACACCTCTTGGCTTGTAATAGATAGGGCTGTGGCGAGCAATTTGGTCCATTTTCCCTTTCCCCTTTTGTTTTAGTTAGTGAATGTAATAGGTTCATTAGTTTGGTTGCATGCCTACGTGTTAAGTGTTTAATCGCTTTATTAGGTCCTTGCATCTAGTCAAGCATGCTAAGTGTTATGTGCTACGTGTTTATAAGTGATTCGCATGTCTACTCGCTTTTTATAGTGTGGATGAATGGAATGGGTGAATGCACGTCACCACACTAGTCCAACGCTAGTTGTGGCTTCTTTTATCGTTTCCACTAGTCCAACGCTAGTCGGAATTCATAGAATGGGCTAGTCCAACGCTAGACCCTTAGGAATTTTCCTCGCTAGTATATCATTTGCTTGTTCACCACATATCACGCATTTTCCTTAGTTTATCATTTGGTATGTTCCTCAAACCCCTTCCCCTTCACTTTAGGACTTGCATCTCATGCTAGTTAGGGTTCATTTGAGTGAAAACCCCCTTGGGTAAGGGAAACGAGCGAGTGTGGCTTCAAAATAGCCTTAGCACGCTAGTTTTTCCTTCTAATCAAAGGGAAAATTAAAATCGCAAAAACTAGAGGTCATTCCCATACCCGACCTGATGCATTCCTCTAAGTTCATGCATTTTCATATCATTTTCTCACTATTTTCCTCACTAATTATATATTTTAAATCCACATATCATATTCACACACTTATTCACTTTCTTTACTTTTCACTTCACACATTGCACCTATTTTACTTATATATTTACTATTTTCATTCACTTGCACACGAGCATTTATATATTTATTCATTTGCACACAAACACTTTCAAATTGCACACATGCACCTTTTTTCTACACTTTGCACACTTACACTCTCATTTGAGTCCTCATTTGCATCATTCATGATTTTCTATGAGGTCTTTCCTTATTGACCTTCACAATTCATGTGAATGGGATCAAAAGCCTCATCAGAGACATTTCTAGACTTTAAGACTGCATTTCTCATCCATTAGTCATATCCAATTTGCAAATACATACTTTGGGTAGAAAAATTAGGAAAATAAGGGTTAAATCACGCAACTAGCCTTGGCTAGGTCGAAGGGGTGCCTTGGATTTTTATCCTTGCCTTCCCCTTCGTCAAATGTGACTCCCGAACCTTTTTCTTTGTTTGCGTAGACTAGGAGTCGTTCAAAAGGGTTTCTTACTTTTTTCCTTAAAAAATTCACTTTTTGGGTGACTTGGTACACCCTAACTCTATACCAAGTGGCGACTCCATTTTTCATATAAAAAACCCTTTTTGAACTATTTTTCTTGGGTCAAATCGTCGCATTTTCAAAAGTCCCATTTAGACCCATTTTTATTTTTATCAAAAAAAAATTCACTTTTTCCAAACCAATAAAATCACAAAAACAATCATTTTATTTTTTTTCCAAAAAAAAGTGGGGCGCGACACCCACCACGCCTCACTCCTCTCTGGGTTTGTCGTCATAATCGTCGGAGACGACGTCGGAGATATGATTCTTGGAAGCGGCCGAGACACCGGTCCAGTGGACTTTGCGGGTGTGGGTGACGGGTTGGCAGGGTTTTAGGAGGGTTTTTGAGAAGGAAGAGCAGAAGGGCTTGTCATGAGGAGGGGTTGTAAGCGGAGAGAGCTTCTGGGAGGCCGCGGCGGCCGCAGCTGCTGCGGTGGCGACAGAGATGACCATGGGATTGCGTGGGGGTTGCGCAGGGAAGAGCAAGGGAGGTGAGGGAAATCAAATAGAAAGGTGGACTGTGTGTGCCCTTTTTGCTTAGAATATGAGGACAAAAATGCCCTTGAAAGAAGCACACTGGCGTTCGTGTGAATTGGTCCTCCAGTTGCAAAACCGGAGAAACTGGCTGAAAGGGCCACGGGTTCCCCATTTTACAAGTTCGAGGGTTTAAAGTCAGCAAAAAATAGACGAGGGGCTTAATTTTACCTAGACAAAGAGTTAAAGGGCCAATTGGATAATTTGCCCTAATATTTACTGTATGCCTGAATAAATAACCTTCTTATTCTCAAGCTCCTCCTTCTCTTTCCATGTCATATACGCCTAAGACGTAAAATGAAACCAAATAACGTCCATGATAAAATGATAGAGACTGGGGAAATGAGAGTTACCAATGGAGAACTAGATTGTTTCCTTTATTAATTTTTGGTACTCAATGGCTCGGTATCCCTGATTATCCAATATGGTTCAAGGAATTTTATTCTCACTGAACCATCACATCCTGTCATCAAGTCTTAGTGAGGAGGTGATGTCTAGGACTGTCAATGGGGTTGGGCCAGCCCGAATTCGGCTCGCTCGGCCCGATAGAAAGCCCGATGAGCCCGATCATTTAGTGAGTCGGTCTGAGCCTGAGCCTAAAAATTAGGCCTGAATTAAATGTGAGTCGAGCTTGAGCCTTATTAGGCTCAAACCCAATATAGGTCTGACCCTTTAATTACCTATATATATAATATTTATATTTTGATATTATATATAATTATATATCCAAATATATTATTACTAAATACTAAATATATACATAAATTACAAAACACAAAAATACATCTAAAAACTCTTTCATGAGCTTTCTTGAGAGCCAATATTGGTAATGCATAACTAAATCTCTAATTTTTCTTATTGGTTGAGTAAATTTTTGTATTGGCATAATATTGGTTGATTTTTTTTTGGTCTACAAACACAAAAATCATCAAGCATATTTGGATTTAAATCACAAGATTATAAAAAAAGTTTCAACTTTTAAAGATGTATTGGCTTATGATCGCATGTTTTATTACTATTTTTCATGCATTTTGAATGGATTAAATATAAATATTGTTGAAAAAATTTTGGTTTATATACGTTTTAAGAACTATTATTTGTTCATGTTTAGTTTTAATATTATAGTCTTGTAAATGTTAAATTAGTTTTACAACTTAATAGTTATAGTAATTATATTAAGAAAATTAAGGAGTAATAAGTGAGCTTGGGCTAAGCCCGATTAAGGTTCACAACCCGAATATTATGTGAATTGAGTATAAACTTCACATTTACGAACCCGAAACTCATAGTCCGAAGTCCGAAAATGATTCAAATTAAATGAGCTGAGTTTAAGCTCATCAAAGCCCGGCTCATTAGGCCCGATTGACAGGCCTAGTGATGTCCTTCAAAAACTAATAACCCCATGCAGATGTTCTTTCTTCTGGACTGAAAAATCGAATGTGATAAAATAAATTTCGAATGTGAGATTCAAATGTTATCTTATTCATTCCATGCTCTATTGCCAAATTAAATGCCGATATCCTGCTTTAAACTCTATTTCCATTTTTGCTGGATATGACGTTTTCAGCTGTCTGAATTTTCTTGAGGAACGAATCCATTATCTGGAGATGTGTTTGTGGCTATGTAGCATACTGGATCTCGCATGTCTTACTAAAAGGTTAAAAAGCAAAATAGTTTTGTATTAACTATTGTAAAATCCATTTCGTCTTACCCCATATATTTTCTTTGTTTATTTGGATACATTTTAGTATTTCGGTTATTAGCACTACATTTATTTCTTCTTTGGCTGTCCAAATATGTTTCGAATTCTTGCTTTGATGCATAAATTAAAAGAGTTGCATCTTTTGATTAATTGTTTAAGTTCCATGCATTGTAACTCAAATTGGTTAAGTAACTTTCAGCTGCACAGATGAAAATGAATAAACAAATGAACATAGTTCCATTGAAGTATTATTCATTGTCTCTGAAGGTGCAAAGAGCATAGTTCAAAGACAACATGGTACATCTATGCAATTGAAATGTATACCTAACTAGAAACTAAATATCTTCTTTTACATTATATCAAGTCAAAGATACGTAATTAAAAAGGAAGTAAAACTCGAGATATGAAAGTAGAATAAAAAAAATGTCTCACCATAGTGCGGAAAATAATAATTAGCAAATTATACATACTTTGATGAAATTACTACAATTGAGCAAGAGTCCAACAGATTAAGTTATCAATTTAAAATATATTTCATTGTTATATGTAGAAATTAATCTTTAAAAGAATCGTTCAAAATGTCTCTCACGTTTCGTCAAATGAATATTATCATCCTTTACTGTTAAAATAGTAAATTTACATTTCTTACAAAATCAAGTCGATAAATTTTGGTTTCAACTTAGATTTTCGATCATTTTTTACCTTGTAAAATGGCTGCATAACTTAATTACACTGAACCAACATTTTTAACTGTGATTTGAGATAGTTATATAGTGGATGGATTTTTGTTAGGACCAAAACAGGGCGTGTGGTGATTACAATATGGAATGACAGTAACAAAGTGAGATTAATAATGTTCATTGGGCTACAAACTTCAGACTAGGAGACTTAACTTTAGGATTTTCATTTTCTATGGTTTCGGCCTTAGTTATTTTCAGCACCAGATATGCCCCTCATTGATAAATTAAGTAGATTTCCTTTTTATATTAAAAAAAAAAAGGTAAAATGGCAGATTGATTATCTCATGTCTCTTGACAGAGAAAATTGTGCTTACACGACCATTTGCATTTGCTAGAATTCCTATTGCACCTGTACTGATGTTTAAGAGTGGAGTTTATTTATTATTGTTTTTATAATTGTTATCATATATGTGTCTGTCTGTATCTGATTATATATGCCTAGAACTATATCCATCAACCTGTACTAATGTTGAACTAGTAATGAGATTCTAGGGATTTATTCACGTTCATTAGAAATATTTATCACTTAACTTACTTTAATTAGAATTGACAATCGTTCCAAAAAGAGTAACGATTTCAACTTTTTCTTTTTTTCCGATAGAAACCATCATTTTATTCATAAAATCTGCACTAATGGTGGAAAAAGTAATGGTTTCAACTTTTTAAATATTCGTTTTGTTCACAGTTTAATGTTCTTGCAACAGGTTGTCATCCGATTGTGGACTTTTTTCTTTTTCTTGATTCTATTTCTGTTTTTCTTATGCGTTCCTCGTACTTTGTTCTTCTATTTTCATGTTTAATACATTGAACAAGACAGCAATGGTTTCCGTATTTGGGGACAGCAATGGTTTCCGTATTTGGGGTGGATAGTTACATATTTAACCAACCAATTGAATCAACTATGCATAGGAAGCTCCAAAACAAAACAAAAAAGAAAAAAAAAATCGTGGATAGGCTGTTTAGTAGTGAGAAGAAAATGAAGGAATTCTATTGTTTCATTTTGTTATTCATGCTGAGTTTATGTGATGCTTCAAACAATACCCCCATCAAGTCCATCAAGGTAGTCCCTCCTTGTATGGATCCATGTGCTTTTTTTTTTTTAGTGCATCTTCAAATCTTGTTATTTTTTTTTCTGGCACGATAAATTTAAAAAGTTACGATTTTCATATTAGAGGGTTCACATAAATCTAGTTCCTTGAAATGGCAGAGCCAAGATGGTGATATCATTGATTGTATTCATATTTATGATCAACCAGCATTTGACCATCCTTTGCTGAAAAATCATACCATTCTGGTGAGTCTTTTTATCCCCCTGTCACATAGAAAATCAAATATGTACACATGATTTTGTTATTGGATCGATACAAAACTGTAAAATTACATACATGTATCTATGTTTGGATGTTGCAGATGAGGCCTAGTTTTCATCCAAACTCAGAGCTACTCAATCCTCATAGCCAAGAGAATACAAATTCAATTACTCAGTCGTGGCAGTTGAGTGGGAAATGTCCGGATAATACTATTCCAATTTTGAGAAACCAAAACGCAAGAAAAACCAAGAAATACGTGATGAAGCAGAACGAAACTGTTTCCCAGTCTTCTTCAGATGATGATATGAAGTCTCTTGACCCATACACTCATGAGGTACCACAAACAATAGGAATATTCTTCTGTAGATAATGTCATGAATTTTTTTGCTTTTCTAAAATTGTGAAGTTTCGATACATATGGTGCAGTCACTTGAAACAACGACTAAAGTATATTATGTTTATGTTACTATTTTCTTGTTACACATACGTAGATATCTATCTACATATATTTAGTACTCTTACTTTTTGAGTGTATTAAAATTTGAAAAAGTTTTGGCAACTTTGTAGGAGTGAATTCTCATTAGATGATGGTAATTGAAGCATTTTGAAGAATTAATCACAAAATGCTCCCCTCTTAAATTTTGCGAATATAATCATTGATTGAATTTAAATGAGACAAACTTAAAAGTTGAAGATGCAAAGTGTTTAAAATTAAGAATTTATGGTATAAAATATCTAAAATTAAAGTTTAAAATACAAAGTAAAAAAGCGATATAAGTTGGGAAATGCAAAGTGGAATCAGTCAGCCCTTATATTTTCTTTCTCACTTTGCTTCCTTTGTTAATAAACTTGACGGGTTTTTTACATACGTGCAAGCTAAAAAATACCGAATTACACCCGTTCACTGCAAGTATACAAATCAACTAGTAGTTTAGGGTATATATCGGGTCGATCCCACAAGGAAGAGTGAATAATTACCGGTATTACTAAAGCTTCTCTATTATTTAGACTATCAATAAATTATAACAAATTTAACCTACTGAAATTATACAAAATGACAAATGAAAGCTCCTTAGGTTATGGTATCCCTAACTACTCATGCAAGTGCTATATTTGGATCATTAATTACTACATCTAGGCTAGTTATGGTGTAATTTCCTAATGCACTTGAATCCTACTTTCGTAGTGAATCAATTATACTTATAACTAATCCATACCTATTCTCATGGTTATGAAATTAGTTACAAGTTCATTTCTTCAATGAAATTACATGAAATGAATCACTAAAAACCACATAGATGCACCTCTACTTTCGTGAGTGTACTTCCTATGTTTAGCACTTCTTGAACTAGTGTTAAATCTCAATTTTCATTGCAGAAACAACACCTTAGATAATCACAATTAATGGTACCAGATTAATCATGATTTAAAGAGCCAAAGTGCTAAATAACTTGCTCAAATCATAGCAATCAAATAACCAAATAATAACACTAACAATTATAGAAAGTTCAACCAAACCCAAGGTATAAACTTTAAAGACACATATTAAATATAAAATCCAGAACTTGTATATTAGCTAAACTTGGAATCAAATACAAAAGATAAAGAGTTGGAAAGGAATATAACCCATGTCACTTGAGCTCATCACCTTGCCTTCTTCATCCTCCATTTTCATCCTAATCTAGATAATAAACAAGAATGGAAAAGCTACACTACTCTATACTAAGCTAAACTAACACTAGGGAGATGAAAGAGCTACATTTCTGCAGCTTCAAGCTTTCTCCCGTAGCTCACTCTCTATTTTTCTGCTATGAACTCCCATCTCCTCCTTCTTCTTGGATTCTTGGCTATTTTATGATGAAAGATGGTCAAGAAATGAGGCCTCCACCTTCCTTTTACAGCTGGAGATGTTTCTCACATGTCTAGCAATGCATGTGAGTTGGTGGAGGTGAAATTGAGTTTTACGCGTACAAAGCAGCCTTTTCTGACCACAATCCGGCCAGGAATCCGGCCACAAATTCGGCCAAATTCCGGCCGGATTGCTACAGTGACCATTTGGTCACTTCTGGTTCAATTTCCAGCTCTGCTCCGATTTTGATTCAACTTCAACTGAACTTTTCTTGATGATAAAAGCTGATTTAGCTCTTGACCAAAACATAAAACTTGTAGCCCTTTGAGTTAGCTTTCCAATGCATCAAGAATCACCTCATTTGGATCTGTGTAGGCTGATAAATGACCGAAATACCCTTACCTGCTCATTGCCCTGTTCCAGCTTCGACCAGTAGAAATTTGCTATTGTAATTCGGCATTTTGACCTAGAAAACCTTCAAACTGGATTCAGATGTCTTCAGCAAAGTTGTAGATCTATCTCTTATCTTCAAATAGGTTCAAGAATCATCCCAATCCGATCATTGTAACTCAAGTTATAGCCGAAATACGAAAATGTGTCAAAACTGTCAAAATACACCAAATCCAAGTAAAAAGTGATAAAAACCTCATTTAATCACTTAAAAACATTTATTCACCAATTATAGCCAAAATGATTCATTTTCTTCCAATATTATAACCAAAGTGACTAAAAATAATATAAAATATTAGACAATTATTACGTAAATTAATCACTTGTCAAACTCATCAATATGACCAAAATGCCCTTGTCACGTTAACCGATAAATTTGAGAAAAGTACCTAAATTTGACAAAAGTACCTATAGGCACAGTATATTAAAAAACGAACTTAGAAGCTTTCACAGTCAAACCCAACATGTTTCTCCCTTTTTTTCTAAGTATACAAAAACCATATATACACACACATACATATGTACGTACATACATACATATATATAAAGTGGATGCTCTAACTACTAAAAGAAATACAAGCACCCATATTCATATTTTTTAGTTCCAAATTCTTGTAAAGTGAGGCTGACCGTTTATAGGCTTTTATAGATTTTTTAATAATATTTTTACATTTTAATTTTTTAGATTATGGTTTTCTAGATTTTTTTCCATTTTCACATGAAATAAGCAACACGTTGCCTTCATCTTCGAAAAGTGTAATCTTGGGACAAAATTTAACTAAATCCAAATCCATCAGTATATTATTCTATTCATAGTATAATGTAATAGAAAATTCTTCGGACATTATTTGTCATGACCGTTATAAAATATTAGAGTTCAATAACGTTCTTGGAGTTAAAAATAGAAAAAAAAAAAAAAAGGATGACTTTAAGGGGTAAGTACAAAACACACTACACCTTAAATGGATCAACTAAATTATCCTAAGTAAAAATATTATTGAAAGGTGGCCATTATGTAAAGTTAGAATTGATCACTAATGATCTTGGGTCTCACAAAGTGAGAAACAAACAATTATGTTAGAGAATAAAGTGAGAATCATGTTACACCTTGGAGGGATTTCTTTTCTTTTTTTTTTTTATTGTAATTTTCCCCCCTTTGAATTGATTTTTTTCTTCTTTTAATCTGAATTTCTCATTTTTTTTCCTTTTTTTACTTGTAGTCTCATATTCTTGTATATTTGTTTTCTTTTGCAATAGTGTAGTATGCAATTGCATATGTTCAAGGTGACAAGTATCATGGAGCAAAGGCAACAATAAACGTTTGGCAACCCTACGTTCAGAACAGAATTGAATTTAGCTTATCTCAGATTTGGGTTGTTGGAGGTCATGATTCGACTATCAACACCGTTGAAGCTGGTTGGACGGTATTGCTTCTCTATAATATCAGTAACGTAGTATTCATCTTGTTTGTGAGTTGTAAATATTTAGGTATTTAGCTCATACTATATGGTTTGCTTATTTCAATTGTTAAAATAACAGGTAGACCCTAGTGTATTTGGAGATAACAAACCAAGACTTTTCACTTATTGGACTGTAAGTAAAACAACTTCTGCTTGGCATTGGACTGTATTTTCCACTTAGTATGTTTGGGCAATCAATTTTTTTCAATGCACACAACTTCTGCTTACATAAGTTTGAATCTATAAAGGGGAGGGATGGGTCGGGTGGCTCGGGAGAAAGGAGTATAAGTGAGAAATCTCGAATTCGAGTCCTTCTACTTATACTAAAAGAAAAGTTTGATTCTATATTGATATCATAGATATGTACTAAAATCTGGCTGCTGTAACAGAGAGATCATTATGGATCCACTGGATGCTACAACATGTTTTGCCCTGGCTTTGTTCAAACCAGCACAAAAATTGCCTTGGGGGCCAACATTTCCCCTGTTTCAACCTACCATGGTCCTCAATTCGACATCAGCCTATATATAGTGAAGGTAACAAATGAAAACCAGATTCCGACCTAGGTTTTTAGTTAAAAGTATTCATCATCTCACAATGAGACTTTCTGCTCTTGTCATCTCCATTCTCCCCTTTTTTTCTTGCATTTTCTTCGCCAGTTACTTGCTAAAACATATCATTTAAAAAAGGGTAAAAAACAAAAAAGCCCCCTGTGGTAAACCTAATACACAGAAAAGCCCCCCATGGTTTCAAAATATACAACACGACCCCTCATACTTTGAACTAAATTGTAAAGGTGACGGAATCCGTTAAAATTAATGGAAATGGACAAAATGACCAAAATACCCTGATATAATTAAGCAAAAGACAGTTCAAAAAAATCATTTGTTTTATTCTCTAAATAGAGAGAATTGAGGGTTAAGGGGTAGAATAGGTATATTTGATAAAAATTAAGTATAAAAATTTTTTTTTAGGTTCCAATAAGTCATTTCCGTTAAATTTAACGGATTCCGTCACTTTTACAATTTAGTTCAAAGCATGAGGTATCGTGCTGTATATTTTGAAACCATAGGGGGCTTTTCTGTGTATTAGACTTACCACAGGGGGCTTTTTTGTTTTTTACCCTTTAAAAAATTTGTAGGACAATTGTAGTTTCTTGTATGGAGATGCAGCTGAGGCGTAGTAGGTCTGGACTTTATTGTAGTTAATGAATTCTCATTATACTATTTGATATTACTTTGCTATGTAAAATTGTAAATATACTAATTGTTGTCTTCGTTCGCACAATTAAAATGGGATGAGATGCCTTCATTATTTTTCTCTCCATTTATCTATACAACTAAATTATTTAAAAAAAAAAAATCTGTTTGTGTCAATAATTTTATTTCCACAAGTAGATCAACATACTCAAAAATCAAACTCATCTATGAATCTTAATCGACTTGCTATTCAAGCATGTATCATCTTAGGATGAGACTTTCTCTTCTTTGCATCTTCCATTCTCCTTTTTCTTGCTTTTTCCTTACCCCTTACTCCCTAAACATATTTGTGCAACATATTATTAGCTACAAATTAAACCTAATTAGACTGAACCCACATTTTGTTAGGACGAACAATTTGCTGTGTGGTGGTTGCAACTAGGGAATGACGTAGTTGGTTACTGGCCTACCTCCTTGTTTACAAACCTAGCTGACAGTGCTTCAACGATCCAATGGGGCGGAGAGGTGATAAATCTTAAACCAAATGGGCAGCACACCACAACTCAAATGGGCAGTGGCCATTTTCCTGAAGAAGGGTTTAAAGGGGCAAGTTACTTCAAGAATCTTCAAGTAGTTGATGTATCGAAGACTTTGAGGAGTCCTGGTACCCTTTACACTTTCGCTGCGAACTCAAATTACTATAGGATATTACTCGAGAAGAGCAGCGATGCATGGGGAAATTACTTTTACTATGGCGGACCAGGAAGAAATGCTAATTGTCCATGACCAAAAACTCACAGCTTGAGTTTTGGTTTGTTTTTTGGGTAAATTAAAGTTTATTTTCAATTAGCAAAATGTACGTTACAATCAATACAAAAAAAGCTAAGCTATTAACTGCTATCAGTCAAATAAACAAAGCGACATCAACAAACAAGCTCTAGCCAACTATGTTACAACGAAGCAAAACAACTTGAGATTGTTCATAATAAATTTGGACATATAGCGAGGGGCGAAATTTAGTTATGAATTTGAACTTTTAAAAAAAAAAAAGAAAAAATATCCTGTTATTAGGCAATAGGTTGATTTTTAATTTTTGCTTTTGATGAGTATTTGAGTTTATTGTAATAAGACTCTCTAAAACCCCTATGGCTTATTTAGTTGAGTAGCAGAGATGAGGAGAAATAGATTGGATGGTTCGAAGGGTGAGAGTATAAATGAGAAGTCCAGGAATTTGATCGCTCTCACTTACACTAAAAGAATAAAAAATTAAGTAGTACATATTGCAAATTCTAAATTTATCCTTTTATGCAATAAAAACAATTTGCCTTTGTATTATTCTTTGTTCAATTATCTCCTACTTTTCTCTTTCCAAATTAAGTTTCATGTTTTTTTTCTAATGCTTCCATTACATAAAGCATCATCCACTTATCCACATTTTTGTCCTAAGAATGAACCACAAAAATCTCAATCGATCCTTAATGCTGGGACAAAAAAAAATAGATCATCCACTGATCCATAAGACTAGTACTACTTGAAAAGAAAAAAAAACACTAGAACTATTATATCCAATGATGGAGCCAAAGGGGGGCAGAGGGGGGCCTAAGTTTTGAAATTTTAATTCATAATATGTAAATATGTGTGTAAAATAAAATTGGTCCCCCCTAAATTTTTACAATTTTAGTTTATATTATGAGAGTTGATATATATGTGTGTGTATATATATATATATATATATATATGAATTAGTCATCTTTGAATTAATTATTTTCTTCAAAAAAAGTTATTTATTTTTTATTGTACTAATTATTTAACTTTTAAAAATTAAACACATAATTTGATGTTCCATAGTAAATTGACCCAATGTGATGTATTAGAATAAAAAGACCCAATTCTTAATTGTTAATAGGCTAAAACAAAAATAATTATTTTATTGGCCCATATACAAATATATAACTTAGCCCAACGGATAAAAGATTTTAAAAAATTATTTTATCTTTACTATTCTAAGAAAAGCTTACAAAGTAAGCTACTTGCCTACTTCTCTGATATGCAGATCAAAAAGGAAAGCGTGGGTCACTTTTCATTTCTTTCTTTCTTTCACGGTGGTACTTGGGAGTTGGTAGACAAAAGTAAAGTGAAAAGAGCAAAGAAGACAGGAGAACTGGAGAAGAATACAACAAAAATTCAAAGAAGATTCATCAAGGGTGTCGGGTGATTGGTCTGGACAGTTTGGTGGCTTCCGTGGCTTGGTCTTTTTTTTTTCCGAAACGATAAATGCTTGTATTTCTTGTCAAAAGATGTATAAGTGCGAGCAAAGGCTCGATATAGCTTTACAAGCGGTAATTATACCACTAAGGAAATGAAAGTTCCTCATCAAAAATGATGCCTAACGCATAGGTGTTAAGCTTGGAGCTTAGTTGATTCTTATCATTTTGAACTAGACAAAAGGAGCACATATGAAACAAAAGTCTTAATTGAACAATATCATCCACAATAGTTGCTAATATGATATCCCTTACTTGTTTGGTTCGAATATGGTTGAGGAGTTTCTCATTTTGCACTTGGAATTGTACTACCCTGTGTTGCATATTAGCAGCTTTACACATTGCTAGTTTGAGTGCTATTGCTTCATCCAGTAGTACCGATCCAGAACTGGTCTCTCGTAATGCCCATCCCATCTTTGATCCTTGATCTGCTTCTGTGAGACAGATTCCAATGCCTAGCCAAGGCTGGTTCTTGTCCCTTGTGATCCCAATGCTGAAAATCAGTGAACCAAATTCTGAACGTAACTGTTGATGGTGTAGTTGTAGAGCTTCTGTTTCGTTTGTACTCATCCTAGTTTCCACTTTATCTATTTCCCCAAATTCTAACCATTCCTTCATTGCCTTCTGTATAGTCCTCCATGGCCGGTACTTCTTGCCATTGAATTCCACCTCATTCCTCTCTTTCCATATTTGCCAGAGAATATGGACAGTTAAAGAGATATGTTGCCAACCTTGTGGTCTGTGTTTAGCTTCCGTAATTGATATCCACCATCTTCTGAAACAGCCATGTTGCTCCATCATTCCTTCCCATTGGATTGGGGCTAATTTCCAAGTCAGTTTTGCTTGCTCGCAGTTCAGAAATATGGGTTCAATCGTCTCCCTTTCCTCTCCGCATCTGTTGCAAATAGAGTCCCCCACTTTGATTCTACCATGGATAATGTCTCTCACTGGAAGAGCATTGTTGAGACACTTCCATAGAAATATTTTCTGTTTATGCTTGACCTTCAATCTCCACAATTCCTTCCATACCTTGCTGGTGTGATTGTCCCAACTTGTAGAGCTCTCGTTCTGAATTCTTTCCTGCTTATTAGCCTTGTGAAGCATCAGAACTTTATACCCTGAATGGACAGAGTAATTTCCATCTATCCCGTGTATCCAAAAATGAGAATCTTCCCTACCACCTAAGCTTATTGGGAAACTCAGGACTCTGTCCGCATCTTTGGTATTGAAGGTTTGGAAAATCAAATTTCGATTCCAGCTCCTCTGGCATATCAGCTCGTCTACTCCCTGCGGTCCACCATCCATAGATCTCATGGTAGTTACTCTTCCATTTGATGTGTCCGGAATCCAGCTATCTTCCTAGATATGTGTACTCTTTCCATTGCCAATCTGTCTTCTGGTTCCTTGTTCCACCAACTGTCTAGCTCCCATCAGGCTCCTCCATATCTAGGATGCATTGTTGGGGACTTTGCACTTGAATATGGAGGACCTGGAGTAGTACTTGGCTTTCATAACTTGATTGACTAGAAGGTTGGGTTGTGTTATTAACCTCCATACCTGTTTGCCTAGTAGTTCTGTATTAAAGGCCTCCAAATCTTTGAAGCCTAACCCTCCCATGTTCTTGTTCTGAATGAGCTTTCTCCAAGAGCACCAGTGTATTTTATTCTTGCCATTAGTCTCTCCCCACCAATAGTTTGACATTAGTGAACTGATTTCCTTACACAATCTGGATGGAATCTTGAAGCAGGACATAGTATACGTGGGCATAGCTAGGGCCACGATTTCAGCATTATTTCCTTGCTTGCCGAGCTTAAGAACCTGTTTTTCCACTTGAGCATTCTCTATTGTATGGTTGTCTTAACAAAACCAAAAATCTGCTGTTTTGTTCTCGAAACTACCATTGGTAACCCGAGGTACTTGCCTTGACTGACTGTTTGCATGTTCCCCATGATTTGGCTTATCTCATTCATCAAACCTGCCCTCACATTCTTACTAAAAAGTATAGACGACTTATCCAGATTAATCACTTGACCAGACCCCAATGCATACACAGGCAACACCCTCATTAACTCTTTTGCCTGATCCTTATTTGCTTTGCAAAAAATTAGGGAATCATCTGCGAAGAACAGGTGGGTTATACTAGGTCCATGTCTGCTTATCTTCATCCCGGACAGCATCCTAATTTCCGTAGCCTCCCTGAGTAGGTTGGATAAACCCTCTGAACAAAGTAGAAATAGATAAGGAGAGAGCCACCTTGTCTAATTCCTCTTTTGGGTATAACGTACCCTTTAACCTCCCCATTTATGTTGAATGAGTAGGATGCAGATCTCAAGCATTCCATAATCCAGTTCCTCCATATGCTGTAAAATCCCATCTTGTGCATGATTGCCTCTAGAAAGCACCATTCTACTTGATCGTAAACTTTAGACATGTCTAGCTTTACTGCCATGAACCCATCCTTGGCATGTCTCATGTTTTTTAGATAATGCAAATTGACAGGTTGTCAGCCTGTGCAATAATAAAACCTGCTCAACTAAAATTAATTTCTGTAGATAGTGGTAAACAGGGTCGAATCCACAGGGATTGGGTATAACTGTTTCTTTCCAAATCCACAGTAACAAAGGGGGTATTTTTGTGCAGAAGGTGACAATCAAAGAAATTCAAATATAATCTAAGAAACTACTAAAAATTAAATAACAATTTACTAAAATCAAATGAATAATAATTAAGGCTCTATCCAATAAATAACTTCAGCAATGGTTCACCTAATTGATCATCGATGCAAAGCCAATTCCAATTATTTACTAATAAATAGGTTATAACTATCAAACAAGCGATGACAGTCAACCCCTCCTTACTGTGTCGGTGATTAAGGTACGCCCGTTAATCACTGCCCTAATTAAAAAATAATCTTAGGTACGCCCGTAAGATTTAATTTCCCAATTGCCTTACGTTTAGAGGAGCCCTATTCTAACCAAATAACACACTACCAGGGTTATTTTAGGTTAGCCCGCGTATTCCCCTAACACAAACCCAATCATGTCAGTTGTCACTCTATCAAGGCAATTAAATAATTACGGATTTAATGCCCTAATTGACAATAGATTACTAAATTAACTAATTATCCGGATCCAAGACAATCAATTAATTGAGCAACCATAAGCACTGTAATCAAAGAATATGCGAATACCATTAAATAAAAAAAAAAGATAAAATTAAATCGATCTCACAATTTTTAGGTGAACCAAAACCTCCATAGTTCCTTGGCTAGAAAAGGAGATCTAATTCATCTCTATGGAGAAAATCCCATGCGAAAATTCAGCAGTAATTGTCGAGGACATTCTTCTCTATATGATGAAGAAATCCGAATAATTAAGAATGAGAGGAAAAATACAAAGTCAAAGGGAATGCTATTGTCTTCTCCGTAGCCTCTAGCCAGAGGCTTACGGGAATAACCCAAAGTGAAGGAACCCTACGCCTCCTCAGTCTGTTGCTTTATTTTGTTTCTATCTTGCGGCCGGCCCTACTCTCAAAAGCACTAGAGTCTTAATCAAACTTTGACTTTCTTCTTTCCCGTTGAGCCACCAAATTGGCCTTGGTTGTGGTATTTCGTTCTACTCCTTGAAATAAATGCAAATTACGAAAAGTGAGTAGAATCTAATAATTAATCCACATCAGGTCAGGTAATAGGGGAAATTAATAATAAAATAAATGATAAAATCGCAACCTATCAATTCCCCCACACCTAAACCATGTTTGTCCTCAAGCATAAGAACGGTAAACAAACATCAAAATTTGCCAATGGTCATTGCTCTATCTACCATATTGCCACGACACCAAGAAAAATCATATATCAAGTACTAGTGATTAAAATCCGAGAAACATCACTCCGGTTAGCTTCTAAACCACAAACTCCTTTAATTCCAGATTAACTAATCTAAGAAAAAGGAATGGTCGCTCAACATTACCAGCAAATGGTCCAAATATTAACCAAAATCTCAACATTAAATCCATAAGTCGGCAAGCTAACTTTTATCACACCCTAACACAACCTTCACTTTTTGTTTTTCATGTTTTCTAATTTTTTCCTTTTTGTTTTTCTTTTTTTTTTGAAGCAATAGTACAAAAGACTTAGTCTCTAGCCATTGGAGTCTTTTGACGCGAACTCCAACATTTGCCAGATAAAGGAGTCCGGTTACTCAGCTCCTATCGCTATACGACCACGTACTCATAGAAATTACTACTTTTTGACGCGAGAATCGACACTTTTGGTGAAGATCCCCAGTTATTCGGTAGTAAAGACTAGCGGAGTATAGTCAACTCTTATTCACAGCTAAATAACACAAAAACTCAATATAACACAAAAACTAAAAGAAAATTTGCATCAGCTAGCCTCATTTTCAAATATGGAGAACTAAGATTAATATTGGACCAATTCACATGAAAATGGTAACAGTCATTCCCTATACCTAAAAAAGTTAACAAAGAAATTAAAAGAGTCAAGCAGTTATCGATATTCACCAAAGAGATGTTTTGGACTCAACCACATTAATTCGATACACTTTTATTATTAAAATTTGGCAAGAGTAGATTTAGAGTCAACAGTCCAACATCAAACTTTGGCATTCATATGAGAGCTCATCACTAGAAAGAAAGAAAGAGACTAAGCGAAAATGAACAAATAACAAACTAAAAATAAAGAACAAACATCTAAAAACTGAAAATTAGAAAAACTGGCACCTCAACTGATCCAGTCCCCCCCACACCTAAACGATACATTGCCCTCAATGTAGCAAAGGAACATCAAAAGTAGAAGAAAGGGCAACAAAACTCCCCAAAAATCGGGTCAAAGTGATGGGCAGGGCGGGACTTGGGGTGGAAAACCCGCGTGCTGCATGAATGCCGCCAAATTTTGTGCCATGGCAGCCACAGTGTTGTCGATGTTAATCATCCAAGCCTCCAAATTCTCAACCTGTGTCCGGAGCTGGTGCCAGTCCTCAGCCCTTGGTGGTGGAGGGGATGAGCGGAGGTCGACGGGTCGGACTCATCGCCAACCGGGGCCGAACGGGTAGAAGAAGAGCGAGGTAGGGTGCGAGGCGGGAGCTTCGGACGACACAGAGGAGAACAGGGGAGAAGCAAGAAAGAAGAAAGGAGAAGAAGGAAGAAAGAAAGAAAAGAAAGAAAGAGAGGAAAAGGAGGAAAAGAAAAAGAAATTGGATTTCTTTTTTTTTTTAATTTGAGAAACCTAGCTACGATTAAAGGAAAATAAATTTTTTCCGTTTTGTTTTTTTTTTCATTAAAAATATTTTTTTTAAATTTTAAAAAATTTTTTGAATATTATTATTATTACAAAACTTATTTTCAAAATTGAAAATTAGAGAGTAATAGAAAATCAATAACCGTTCTAGAGTTCTTTCGAATACTTACCTTTCTCGCGAACGTGACGCGGGCACGTCAAGAAGGTACGGAATGAGTAGCTCTCCAGGTGACTTGACGCGGGCACGTCATGAGGGCAAGAACTCCTTCGGACGAATCTGACCATGAGCTCTCCATACGTTATGACGCGGGCGCGTCATGAGGGCAAGAACCCCTTCTGACGAATCTGACCATGAACTCTTCATGGGACTTGACGCGGGCACGTCATGAGGGCAAGAACCCCTTCTGACGAATCTGACCATGAGCTCTCAATACGTCATGACGCGGGCGCATCATGACAGAAGGACACCTACAAATCATCAAAACGAAAATTAAAACCCGAAATCAGTCAAATTCAAGGAAAAATATATTTAAACTATCAAACAAAATCGAACAAACAACTAAGAATAATTGGGTTGCCTTCCAATAAGCGCCTTTCTTTAATGTTTTTGGCTAGACATTGTCATGTTTGTTCAGGGAGGATAAAATCTTGTGGCTCGTTTTCAGTGCTTCATTCTCTATGTAATCCTGATAGCTCTCGTAAGTAGAGTAATCCTTGAGCACACGAGCTACGGTCTTCCATGGCGTCAAACAAGTCAACAATGATCTGAATTCTCCATTCGTTCCTCCATCACACGCATTTATTGGTCCAATATATCTTTTCATCGCCACTCTTAATTTATTCCTGTCATGAAATTCAAAATTTTCTGGTATAACAAAGTCAATCTCACTAACAGGAATTGAAGAATAAGAGTCAGGAGAATATTGATTAAGGAATGGAGGAGATGTCACCGCATTTGAAAATTGTTCAGTGTATTTATTCACTTGAACGAGTTGATCCTGGAGTCTCATTTCTTGCACTTCAACTTCCTTTTCAACTGCATCTTTAGATCCGTTTCCTTGAAACTCTTGCAGTTCCATGTCATTTGGCTGGATAATCGCACTCTCATCTTCTTCAAGGTTGATATTGATTTGTGAGGGTAATTCTTCACAAATGTGAGAAGCCAATTGCGTTATCTTGGACGTCAATAGATGCACTTGATCCGCCATGTTACGAATACTCGTTTGTGTCTCCTGATGAAATCGATATGTATTAGCAGCTAGTAATTCAATGATTTCTTCAAGAGACATACCTGACATGGATGATGGTTGTTGAGACTCTTGCTGTTGAAAATTCATTGGTCCGGTCGCATAATTAAAATTGGAATTATCCCACCATCCTTGATCATACATGTTTGGGTAAGGGTCATACCGCGTTTGAAATCGAGGTGAAAAATTTTCAAAAAGTATCAATTGGTGCACTTAGATTATCTTGAAATGCGGGGCATATGTCAATTGAATAACCTGAGGCAAAATAAGTTTCACAATTTGCAACAGCCCATTGATCATTAGGAAAAACACGAGTCTCATAACCCCATTCAGGAATAAAGTCTAGTCTATCATCAAAATACGGAATGTTAGCAGCCATAAACTATATAAAAAAAAGAGAAAAATAAATAAAAAATGAAAACAAGATGAACTCAAAAAGAAACAAATTAATCTGGCACCAGTCCCCGGCAACGGTGCCAAAAATTGACAGGTTGTCAGCCTGTGCAATAATAAAACCTGCTCAACTAAAATTAATTTCTGTAGATAGTGGTAAGTAGGGTCGAATCCACAGGGACTGGGTATAACTGTTTCTTTTCAAATCCACAGTAACAAAGGGGGTGTTTTTGTGCAGAAGGTGACAATCAAAAAAATTCAAATAAAATCTAAGAAACTACTAAAAATTAAATAACAATTTACTAAAATCAAATGAATAATAATTAAGGCTCTAGCCAAGAAATAACTTCAGCAATGGTTCACCTAATTGATTATCGATGCAAAACCAATTCCAATTATTTACTAATAAATAGGTTACAACCGTTAAACAAGCGATGACAGTCAACCCCTCCTTACTGTGTCGGTGATTAAGGTACGCCCGTTAATCACTGCCCTAATTGAAAAATAATCCTAGGTACGCCCGTAAGATTTAATTCCCCAATTGCCTTATGTTTAGAGGAGCCCTATTCTAATCAAATAACACACTACCAGGGTTATTTTAGGTTAGCCCGCGTATTTCCCTGACACAAATCCAATCATGTCAGTTGTCACTATATCAAGGTAATTAAACAATTACGGATTTAATGCCCTAATTGACAATAGATTACCAAATTAACTAATTATCCGGATCCAAGACAATCAATTAATTGAGCAACCATAAGCACTGTAATCAAAGAATATGCGAATACCATTAAATAAAAGAAAAAGATAAAATTAAATCAATCTCACAATTTTTAGGTGAACCAAAACCTCCATAGTTCCTTGGCTAGAAAAGGAGATTTAATTCATCTCTATGGAGAAAATCCCATGCAAAAATTCAGCAGTAATTGTCGAGGACATTCTTCTCTATATGATAAAGAAATCCGAATAATTAAGAATGAGAGGAAAAGTACAAAGTCAAAAGGAATGCTATTGTCTTCTCCGTAGCCTCTAGCCAGAGGCTTACGGGAATAACCCAAAGTGAAGGAACCCTACGCCTCCTCAGTCTGTTGCTTTATTTTGTTTCTATCTTGCGGCCGACCCTACTCCCAAAAGCACTAGAGTCCTAATCAAATTTTGACTTTCTTCTTTCCCGCTGAGCCGCCAAATTGGCCTTCGTTGTGGTATTTTCGTTCTATTCCCTAAAATAAATACAAATTACGAAAAGTGAGTAGAATCTAATAATTAATCCACATCAGGTTAGGTAATAGGGGAAATTAATAATAAAATAAATGATAAAATCGCAACCTATCACAAATATTCATGAGAGACCATAATGTTGTCAAGAATTTGCCTACTAGGGATGAAAGTAGATTGATTTTTGCAAATACAGCAATGCAAGACACCTTTGAGCCTATTAGCTAAGATTTTAGCAATGATTTTGTACATGGTATTACAGAGACTTATGGGTCTAAACTGGTTCAGAGATGTAGGATTTAACACTTTGGGGATAAGAGTGATCACAGTATGATTAACACTCTTTAAGAGGTGACCAGTGTGAAAAAATGTTTGGATAGCATATACCACTTCTGTTTTGATGGTAGTCCAGAATTTTTGAAAGAATAAAGGTGACATACCATCAGCCCCAGGAGCTTTGTCCGGGTTCATAGAGAAAATTACATATTTAATTTCTTCTTCCAGCACTGGTTTTAACAGATTTTCATTCAGATCATCAGTGATAGAGTGGGGTATACCATCCAGTACCTCAGTTAAGTCTCCTACTTCATTGCAGTTCAGGAGGTTCCTATAGTAATCCGCAATTTCATTACTAAACTCCTCCTCGCTCTCAGTCTAAGTACCATCGTCTCGCTGAAGTTTGTTCAGTCTATTTCTCCTTCTCCTACCTTGTACTGAGGCATGGAAATATTTTGTGTTTTTGTCACCATCCTTAAGCCATTGTATCCTTGATTTCTGATGCCAGTGTTGTTCTTCCTCTTTGTATGCATCCTTTAACTGAATCTTTAGGGATGCTACACGTCCCTTTCTGGTGCCCCCATGTGATTGCCGCAGTTCACTCAATTGGTTTTTAATGTGCTCAACCTTCTGCCTTGAGTTTGTTTGGAATTGGTTCTTCCATTTTAGGAGAGCTATACGGCAATTCTTAATCTTTTCTGCACATGAAACATCCTAGATCCATACGTTTCCTGCTGCCAAGCAACCCTGATCACCTCCCCGATGTCATCTCTTTTTAGCCACCTCTTGTCAAAATAAAATCTCTTATTCCTCTGACTAGAGTTCCTCGTTGTGTTAATCATCATAATGCTGTGGTCAGAAGCATAAGAATCTATGTGCCTGCAATTTACATCCTCATAAACCTGTGCCCAAGAAAAGCTACAAAGTCCCCTATCTAGTCTTTGCTTGACCTCACCCGCATCCTCCCAATTGTTACACCAAGTCCAAGGGTGTCCAGTGAAGCCAATATCCATCAATTGATTCCCATTGATGAATTGTTTAAAGTCCTGAAAATTTCTTTCCTCTCTACATGTACCTCCCCATTTTTCTTCGTTGGATACAATATCATTAAAGTCTCCAGCTACAACCCATCTTTCCCCCCCCCCCATAGACTTTTCCTTTTTTCTATGACCTTCCACTGTCGTTTCCTAACCTGATGGTCACAACTCGCATAAATTCCTACAAACCACCAATCAGAATTAGCCTCCATATCCTCCACATGCGCCTCTATGGTGAAGGCAGTCATCAGTACCTGAACAATTTTCACTTCTTCCTTCCATAGAAGAGCCAAGCCTCATGCCTTGTTCATGGCTTCAAAAACAGCCATCTCATCAAATCTTAAAATGTTCTTCACTTTTTCCATGTATGTTGTCCTATTTTTGGTCTCACTTAAAAACACCATGCTTGGAGAGAAGAGGTTATTTACCTCTCTCAGCTGGGAAATTGTCAAAGGGCTCCCCACTCCTTAACAATTCCACACCTGAACCCTCATTTGCACTCTGGGGTCCAACTAGGCATGGACCCTTCTCCCTCACAACCATTCTTCTCAGAACCTCCAGCAACTTCAATCTTATACTTTTTCAAGTCGTGCACATCAGCCCCAGCGCTCTCCATAACCTCATCCATTTCATTACTTTTTCTTTTCCCTTGGTTTTTCAAATCCCCCAAGTTGATGCATATTCCTTTAAGAGCCTGTCTTCTTTTACTTGGTGACCTCAGAGGCCTTTGAATCCTTTTGTTCTGTTTTTTCACTACCTCTTGCTTCCTACCTGTACTACCCTCATCAACCTGCATTAGTATAGCCTCTGAGTGTCCCTCCTCAGGACCTGGCTTCAAGACCTGCTGGCCTCCCTTCTCCCCCTGAATATGATCAAGCTCGCTACCCATAATCATCATATTTCCTCTATCCTGTTCCTTTCCAGCATTCACATCGGCATGCATATTTGGTTCCGCTCCAGATGATGGTTTTGGAGCTCCAGATTCTGCAATTCCCACCAAGTTTGGAGAGAATACTATATTTGTAGATGGTTTAGGCAAAGCCTCTGTCGGAGTGGTTGTTTGGTCCACTTGCTGTGTTACTGCAATTGGTGTCTCATCCAAACCTCCGGAAACATCACTGCCCGCAGTCTCCCCCCTCTCCTTCTCTACCCAATCCCTATTCTGGTAACTCCAGTGACGTCTTTGGGGGTTAAAAATTACTCCTGTTTGTTTTTTCTAGGGAGACATCTTCCCATTTGCATTCCCTACCCTCATCCAATTTCCATATTGGTTATCCTTTTTCCCTTCAATCCCACTCAAAGACGTTCCACATGATCTCTCGCTGTGTCCTATTCTTCCACAGCTATAGCAAAAATCCGGACATCTCTCATACTTAAAGTGTACCCATTTAACTCCCCCTACCACCTTAATTGTTGTCCCTCTCAGAAGAGGTTGTTCAATATCCACCAGAACAGCTATCTTCAAGTGCCTTCCTTCTTTTCCCCCTGTTTGTGGTATAATGACATCCCTAATCTGATTAAAAACGGATCCTATCTTTTTGCCAACGTCCTTTGAAATCCAGTGAATTGGGAGGTTCCAGACTTGCACCCAGAATGGAGCAAGTTTAAAGGCTTTTTCATCATCCTCTATTCCTTCGTACCACATGTTGACCACCATTAATTGATTATCCAAAATCCAAGGACCTTCCTTAGCTATTCTATCCCTATCACTTTCCTTAGGCAAAATGAATTGGAACAGGTTCGACCCGAGCTCCGCCACAGTCAAATCCTTTGGGTACCCCCAAGCTGCTATAACAAAATTCTTAACTCCCGTATAGTTAGCTACCTTCTCACCCACAATCTTCCCTATCAAGCTGCTTTGGCATTCCTTTAAACCTGAGGATAGCTCCTCTCTCCCCACATCTGTTATCTGCAACTCCTTGATCGATAATTTGAAGCTTTGCAAAATCTCAACAATATCCTCAGCCATGGAACTTAACCTGACGTAATGCTGGTATACCTCTCACCCCCCACACCAATGATCTCAAAGAAAATCGAAAAAGCCACAAAGGAAAATCGAAAAAATATGCTTTTCTCTAGGTAAATGGCAAACTGGTAGGCAACAAAAACAAAAAGAAAAAAACAGAGCACAATGCACCTACTTCTAATGCACCTACACTACCAGACAAGGTAAGATGAGAAAATGGCAGTTAGCTTACTTGTCTGCTGTGGTAGCCACACCGATTGTACTGCTTGTTCATGCTTTGATCTGGTTCCGTGAGTGATATTTCCCGGATCAAGATCTAAAGTGTTGATTCCTCAGAACTAGTTCACCTCCTCTAATCATAAGAACTCCTTCGGTAAACAGTGACTCTTCAGCTCCTACTTACTAATAATAGAATCTGGCAATGATTCTCATTCAATGCTAGTTTTACTGCTTGAAAATTGGCTAAAAGTTAAAAAGGTTGCACCTTTTTGGGCATTTAAGAGCTACCACAAAGGGAAGAGATGCTCTCTTTTAAGAGCTACCACAAAAGGGCACCTTTTTGGTCACTTGGTGCTAGATAGTAGAATCCAATAAATTGAAGTGAAGTGGCTCCATTCTTTGGTACCTGTACTAAACCTTTTCCTTTTTATAATTAATTTATTATGAAATTTAATCTTTTCCTCTTTCCAATTATCTTATGCTCTTGTAAAATACATTTCTAGTATCAAAATTGTGATATTATACTATATTTGTAGTATATTTTTCTCAAGACAAATAATTTGACATGTATAAAGTATTTTATTGTTTAATAAGTGTGTATCATTTAAAATTGTGATTCCATACTTTATTTGTGGTTCAAAGAAATACTAATATAATGCATATAAAATTTGGCATACATATAATTTATTATGATAATTTGCTAGAGTTGTATATAACTTATGAAATGTGAATTAAATTCAGGTTTGAAATTTATTCTCCATGGGTAAGTCAACAACAATTGATGCATTTTTTAAAAGAAAAATTATTGAAGATCAAAAGCACAAGGAGAGTGATGCTACTCCATCATCTATTCTTAGTGAGAGTTTGGTTGTTGAACCTGACGGGTTTTTACTACAAGTGCAAGTTTAATCCGAATTTATACCCGTTTGATTGCAAGTATACAGGCCAAAATTGTAATGTAGGGTATGTATCAGGTCGATCCCACGAGGAGCAACTTAAAACAATTACTAGATCCTTATTTTCTCTATTATTTAAACTTATGATGAATTTGAGCAGAGAAATTATATTACTACTATCTATAAATCTGATTTAATAAAAACTAGATGCAAATGGAGAAATTTCACTAAAGATTAAATCTAGAGATGTAGATTCCACTTATGGCACAAAAAATCTAAATGAATGATCTTAATACTTGTTATTACTCTTGTTTAACCAGGGATTCATTTCCAAAAATACCAAAATCACATTCTCATGATAATAATGGTCTAGAACAGCTTAGTTTTTCCTAATCTCTTGGTAAATACTAAGTCTGTTCTTATACATGCATGAAATGCATATTTCATCCATTTGAATGTATTTCTATTCTCAGGAACATACAACTCAAGCTCTACTCATGTTAATCCATTGTTTTTACCATTTTTCAATGAGTAAAAATAACTATAAACCTGCTATTGGTGATCAAACAACAACAAGTAATCCAACATACAGAAGTAGACAAGTTAATACAAGATATAACAAGTATAAATCACATTCAATTCATATCACTTGGCCATAAGTTTCATCTACTCCCTAGATAAAGGAAATTAGGTATTCATGAATGATAAAACACTCATAATTTCATTAATGTAAAACATCATAAATTACAAGTACAAGAAGAGTGAAGAAAATCTTAGCCAAGCAATGGTGAAGCTTTCCAAAAATCTGCTATGTCTTGCAGTAGATGATTACAAGATGAATCCTCCAAGAGTTCCTGCAAAATTTACTAGCTAGAGAGTGTTTGCTATCAGAAAATCTGGCTACGTATGGATTGTCCATACCTCCCTATTTTTCTCTATAAAAACTGCTCAAAAGCTTGGTCAAATTTCCACCTCTTGATTCCCAAATCTGAGATTTGTTAAGATAGTCAATAACCAACTTGAAAATAAGCCACCTTTCTTGCCCTTTTGTCTTCTGAAGCATGTGCACCGAATTCCCTTGCATCTTATTGCTAGAAAGTAATCTGAACACCAGAGAAATGGCTGAGCAAATTGCAGAATTTCGGCTACAAAACGCGCCTACACAAAACGCAGCTTCAACCCACATTTTGTCGACTCGCGTTTTCAACTTTGCAGTTTTGGCCTAGTTTCAACTGCTATTTTCTCTATGATGGAGGCCAAACTAGCTTTTGTACAAAACACAAAAGTTGTAGCCCTTTGATTTAGCTTTTCAATTCTTCAAGAATCATCCAAATCGGAGATTTGTAGCCTGAGATATGATCGAAATACTATCACCTGGTCAAACCCCTGTTTCAATTTTCGACCACGGAATGCAGCTTCTGTATTCCGACTTTTTGTCCATGAAAACAGCAGAATTGGATTTCGATGTCACATAAAAATTGTAGGTCTCTTTCTTAGCTTTAAAATGGTATAAAGATCACCTCAATCCGATAAGTGTAACTCCAGATATAGTCGAAATACTAAAGAGTGTCAAAACTGTCATGAACCGCACTTCTTCACTTAAACGTTTTTCACTTCATTTCTCTTTTTTACCACTTGAATTGAGCACCAATTATCTAATTTTCACCTCATTTGACATCCTTTGGTGATTGGATCATTTACCTGCAAGAATATGAAGTTTTTACCATTAAAATCAATAGAAATGCCATATTAGCCACTTTTACAAAAGTTGTATATTTTTACCAAAACCTAGTTATTTTAGTTATAAAACTAAATAATCAAACCAAAATTAACTAATAAAATGTACTTAAAAATATGTAAAATAAACTCTTATCAGAACCTCCCAAAAAAGTTTGAAGAGTTGAACTTGAAAAGATTGATATTGCTTCTTTGGAACGTGATCCCGGAAAACCTGTGTTTTAAAACTCGGCCAAGTGTCCGGTCTGAGTCATGCTTAAAAACCGGGTAAGTAAAAATCCGGTCAAAAACCGGGTCTGACTAGGTTTGACCGAAAAAATCGGATTTTCCAGTTCAAACAGTTTTTTTTAAAAAAAAAACTCAAACTTTTTCAATATTATGTTTTGACCCCTAGATTGTTAAAAAATATTAATATACCTCAAATATTTCATACTTTATCAATTTTTTCTTAAATTTTGGTATTATTTTTCAATTAAGTCCATAATTTTAATTCTAAACTTGTTAATGCTCATTAAATAATATAAATTGTTAATTGATTGTTCTAATTTCTTTGTATTTTCTTGTTAAATATATTTAAAACATCTAATATATATGAATATACCTTTATTAATATTAACATGTTATTAGGTATTTTACCTATAATATTTTAATTTTTAAATAATTTTTATTTATGACGTCATCCGGTTCAACCCCTATTGAACCCGGTTGCACGCATTGACCCCTGATCCCTGAGTTTGACCGAGTCGATACCCGGTCCGATTCTGAAAACATAGCGAAAAACCTCCACCTATATGGAGCTATCCTCTTAATCAACAAGATGAAATTCGTCGAGCTTATATCAATTAAGGGCCATATCAAGTTAAGCTTGAAAATTACCCTTCAAGTGGTTCAAAGAAACATGTTCGTCATTTTTGTAGCTCTTGGTTTGCATTGTTTCCATCTTGGCTTGAATATTCTCCATCAATTGATGCTACTTTTTGTCTTCCATTCTATCTATTTAGTAAGCCGAATGGACGAGTTGAATTAAGTGCATTTGTTCTTGGTGGCTTTAACAATTGGAAGAAGGTCAATAATGGAGATAATTGTGCTTTCTTACGACATGTGGGGAAAAGTCCTAACTCATTTCACAGAATTGCGGTAAAAGCATGCAATGATTTGATGAATGCTTCTCAACACATTGGAACTTTCATTGAGAAACAAAGTTTTGAGCAAGTTGAGATTAATCGATTAAGGCTTCAAGTTTCAATTGATGTAGTGCGATGGCTTGCATTTCAAGGTTGTGCCTTTCGAGGATGAGATAAGAGTGAAAAATCTCTTAATCGTGGAAACTTTCATCAACTTATTAAGTTGTTGGCTTCGTATAATGATAAGGTAAGAATGATTTTCTTCTAGCTTTGCATTCTTTCTTGAATTTATATAATATCCATGCTTTAAAGAAATCTTTTAAATTCATAATATGCTTCCATTTAGTTATTATCTTTATAAAATTATAATTATGCTCTATTAATGGATAGGTTGCAAATGTTGTTCAAGAAAATGCTCCATCCAATGCCTCCTATACATCTCATGAAATTCAAAAGGAGATTCTTTATATATTTTCCAATAAGGTTAGAAAAGAAATTTGCCAAGAGATTGGAAATTCAAAATTTTGCACTATAGTTGATGAAGCTCGTGATGAGTCCAAAAGAGAGCATATGGCTCTTGTTTTGAGATATGTAGATAAGGAAGTATGCATCCGTGAACGTTTTTTTGGTGTTATTCATGTCCGTGATACTATGGCTTTAACTTTGAAGGAAGGTATTTTTTTCTAGGGTTAAAAACAAAAAAGCCCCCTGTGATAAGCCTAATACACAGAAAAGCCCCCCATGGTTTCCAAATATACAACACGACCCCTTATGCTTTGAACTAAATTGTAAAGGTGACGGAATCCGTTAAACTTAACGAAAATGGTCAAAATGACCAAAATACCCTTATATAATTAAACAAAAGAGAGCTCAAAAAAATCATTTGTTTTATTTTTTAAGTAGAGAGAATTGAGAGTTAAGGGGTAGAATAGGTATATTTCATAAAAATTAGGTATAAAAATTTTTTTTAGGTTCCAATAAGTCATTTCCGTTAAGTTTAACGGATTCCGTCACCTTTACAATTTAGTTCAAAGCATGAGGGGTCGTGTTGTATATTTTGAAACCATGGGGGGCTTTTCTGTGTATTAGGCTTATCACAGGGGGCTTTTTTGTTTTTAACCCTTTTTTCTACTCTCTCTTAACATAATTTGGCCATTCATAACATTCGTGGACAAGGGTATGATGGAGCTATGAGAGGTGAATGGAATGGCTTGCAAGCTTTAATTTGCCATGAATGTCCATATGCCTATTACATTCATTGTTTGGCCTATAGGCTTCAACGTGCTTTAGTTGCAGCTTCTAGAGAAGTAGCTTCTGTTCACCAATTCTTCTCCAATTTAGTTTTCATTATCAACATTGTTCTGCATCTAGCAAACGTAATGATGAATTAAAGGAGGCTCAAACAATTGAAGTTGCTACTAAGATTGCTAATGGTGAACTTGAAATTGGAAGGGGGCTTAATCAAATTGGCACTTTAAAACGAGCTCGAGATACTCGTTGGGGTTCTCATTTGGATTCTATTTCTAGTTTACTGAAAATGTTCAATGCTACTTGTGTGGTTTTAAGTAACATTGCAGCAAATGGAGGAGATGCAAATTTTGCTTTGAATCAGTTGTTATCCTTTGAGTTTGTTTTCACTTTGCATCTTATGAAAGACATTATGGAAATTACTCATCTTCTTTGTATAGCATTGCAACGTAAATCTCAAGATATTTTGAATGCAATGCATCTTGTCTCAAGCACAACAAAGCTACTGAAGAATTTTCGAGATTCGGGATGGGATGATTTCTTGGTGAAAGTTAAATTATTTTGTGAGCAACATCAAATTGATATCCCGGATATGAATGCTCAATATATTGCAAGACGTGGTAGATCTCGAAGTCATCATAATGAGATTAGTGTGGAGCATTATTATCAAGTGGATATATTTCTTGCAACAATTGATTATCAATTGCAAGAGTTACATAGCAGGTTTAATGATCATACCGTGGAATTGCTTGTTTTGAGCACTGCTTTAGATCCTAGAAATGGATTTATGCTGTTCAAGATTGATGATATTTGTAAACTTGCAGAGAAGTTCTATCTGAATGATTTTATGGAGCAAGAACCAGTACGTCTAAGAATAGAACTTCAACATTTTGAGCTCGACATTCCAAATCATCCTGAATTGCAAGAATTATCTGGTATTCATGAGTTATGTCAAGGCTTGGTGAAGACAAGAAAATCAGTGATATCTCCTCTTATTGACAGATTGATTAGACTTGTTCTTATTCTTCCTGTATCAATTGCAACTATAGAGCGGGCATTTTCAATTATGAAAATAATCAAGACAAAGCTCCGAAACACGATGGAAGATCATTTCTTGAATGATTGTCTAACTGTGTATATAGAAAAGGAAGTTGTTGAAAATTTAGCAGTGATTCAATCATAGATGATTTTTGTTATGACTGTACCGCATATTTATGAATAGACATACCTTTATAATTAAATTTAATATTTGATATTTTTAGATGTCATATATTTAAATAGAAGAAAATTATTTTGAACATAATATATTAAGATAATTTTATTAGGAAAAAATTTTGGCCCCCCCCCAAAAAAAATCCTGGCCCCGTCACTGATTATATCTGATTATATTTAATTAAAAGCTTAATGGTACTACACACAAATGTCAAACATTAGTTTTTTTTTTTTACAAGGAATAGTCATAATTCTGTAAAATCTGATTGCATTTGAAACTGTATAGGCCCATAAAGCTATAAGCCAACAAACATTTTTTAGGAAATTCACTGAGATCAAATAGCTTTTAGAAATTAGGCGAGTGTAAAACTGAAAAGCATTTGAAAAAAATGGTATAAATAGTTAAAAGAATAGTGCAAGGAAAATTATTTCTATAGTGTGAAAAAATAAACTTGGAATTGCAAAAAGTTAGAAGGAAACCCCCTAGATATTTAGGGCTTCAAAACTTCATATTCGTGTTTGAAATAATGGTAGAATGGGAGAGTGTGGATTTAGCTCCACCCTTAGATTCTTATAATCTCATACAGAATTTAATTCCCTATGTGATTTATCATTTATATATACTCGAAGCTTGCTTATAACCATTGCAACAAATTGTACGCATTAAAAGTTAATTCTTGATCATCAGCAAAATTCAATAACAATGTCTTCGTACACTGTTAGGAATATATGGATTTGAATGTAAATTGAGTATTTGTTTTCTTTCATTATCATCTATAGATATCACAAATGAATATGTTAACTTAGCATTTTGATACATCAAGATCAGATCTTAATTACTCAAGTCGCTACTGGCCTGTGTGGAAGGAATCTCAAGTCTATTGGCTTGGGAGGTTTTCACTTTCTAATAATAATAGACCTGTACAATTCCACAAAGCAATGCATTTATGAGTCAACTAATGACTAGAATACTAAAGTTGATTGATTTCGTATTTTGCGGGTAATCCTTATAAATGAAGAGTAAGTTACCCGTTGCCAAGGTCAGAGTTCAAATTTCAATTCTAACAAATAAGTGAATATTTTCCTCACTATATATAGGTTGTTATTCCCATCCTTTTGTGAGTTATTGTTGAATTATTTGTGATGATGTTCCAAGTGTAGATCGTTTGTATTATCCCAGTGGATTTCGATTGTAATCATGTGTACCCTTATTGAAACAAAAAATAATAATAATAATAATGTATGCAATAAGGAAAGGCAAAGGAGGAAAAAATTGGAAGTAATTGTCATATACATTTTTTTATAAAAGTGTGTATGTTGACCAAAATTTTAATATCTTCTACAGATATCACAAAATAAATGTTAAATTAGCTGGTTTTGATATGTCATGATCAACACTTAATTGGTCAAGTCGTTCTTCTTCTTTTTTTTTAACTATCAATTTTGGAGTCCACGAATTGAAGTCGTCTGTGAAATTTTGTTACTAATTAACTGGCCCGAAAACTGCTAGGTTTTCAATGTTAGCATTGGGTCTAACGACGCGAGCATCCGAGTACTTACTGCATGCATGTAATTTTTTCTTGCAAGGGTTTACAATACTTGGAGCTTTGACCAAAAAAAAATTTTTTTTTTTGTTTGAGCAAATGACAACTTTTATTGATCATCATCATCGGAAGATATCTGTCGTAAATATTAGGATACACTAACCAGGAAGTTTACACCAGGCCGTGATGAGGCTTTGGAGTTTGTTGCGATTTCATTGTGAAGCAGTTGGAGAAATTTGTTACTACTTCAAAATTTAAGCTAAAATTCTACTTGTCACTATTGTCAAATTACTATAAATTATGACCGGTGAAAATGAACTCTCGAGTCAGCCCCTATCTCTCTCTCTCTCACTCTCTCTTCATTTGTATATGTGTGTGTGTATATATATATATACACACACACTCACTACCAACTGCCAAATACATGTGTAATACTCCATATGTATGAATGTATATTCTTGGTAGTTGGTGCATGCATGGTATATTAACTAGCACCCGAATGGACTTAAACAATTGGCATAACCGACATTTAGTACGAGGTATCCATCAATCAAGAACAAGAACGTTAGCTTGAGGGCCCCCAACAAAAACAAAATGGATCTTGTTGCTGATGATTGCAAGCAGGATTCGTTACAACGTCGTTTTCTCCGGTCTGAATGACGAGTTTTGGGCAACGTCTCTCACCAATGTACTAAATTTTACTAGTAGTAGTTGAAAGGATCAAATTTGACTACGAAAGTAAACTCAACTAGATGTTGAAACTTCCAAGATCAGAAAAACAACGCTTGCTGAAAGATGAGAAGATATAGCATCCGGAAACTGTTAGACGGGAGGAACTCGGTCTTATAATTGTTTGAGGCGTTTTTTTTTTTTTTTGGTATTAAAAGGGACTATATATTGAAAAAAAACTTAAGTTATATGGAGGAAAGGCGTTTGAGGACAAAAAGAAATGCCTCTTGAACTAAAATTATGTATGACTTCTCTTCTCTACACGTCTAATTTCAACTCTTTTTTTCCCTCTCTTCTGGAAGTTCCATCTTGACTTGAGTTCTGAGTGCTTGTTCTTGATTAATTTTTGGTTACTTTTTCCGTAGTTATTGTTCTTGAATATATTCTTCTTGTTAGCCGCAATTGGTGGTAATATGAAAACCAAGTGATAGTGCATTCTCATTCGATATTTGTTCATGAAAAAACAAGAAAGTTTGTCGCCTAATAATGGTAACAAGGAAAAGAAAGATTATATGAATATATGGCCATTTACAATCCATATTAAAGTCGTACCTTCGTCTAGTAGTTTTGGGGTCTAGGGTTGAAGAGGTCCGAAAAATTATTGATAGGGGGAAACATCACGAGAAAATCTATCAAAGAGCCCAATAGTTTTGGGGTCCAGGATTGAAGAGGTCCGAAGAATTATTCATAGGGGAAAGAGCCCAATATGTAAATTAGAAACCCAACTCTAACCCAAAACCTTAAGCCATTAGGTCTCGGGCCCTTACTTACATATTAATCGTTCTTTCTCTATTTTTACTCAACGCAATCCCATCTTATCACCTACGATCAACTCTTCTTCCAAATATGGACCCACTCTTCTTCAACATTCAAACTGGATTTTTGGACCTCCCTTGGCTCCATCTCAAACCAATATGTAAGTTAGGAACCCAATTTGATAGGGGGAAATACCACGAGAGAGTCTACCAAAGAGTCCAATACGTAAGTTAGGAACCCAACTCTGACCCAAAAACTTAAACCATTAGGTTTCGGGCTCTTACTTACATATTAATCGCTCTTTCTCTATCTTTCGAACCAATGTGGGACTAACCCTTTACTCATGAATCTAACAAATTATGAGTCAATTGACTTGGGAGGTTTCGTTTAATAAACCAGTAGAATTCCACGAACGATACTTTAAAAGTTTATAAATTCACCTAGTAATGAAATCAAATACACACCACCAACCTGTGAATCAATTTTGCATTGGAAGTTTTAGAAGTGAGAAGAAAATGAAGCTATTTTATTTCTTCATTTTATTATCCATGATGAATTTATGTGATGCCTCAAGCAAGAAGACTCAGGTCAGGAAAACGTTGAGCAGTTCAAAGAAGATCCCTGTCAAGTCCATCAAGGTTATTCCTTCTTCGCTCACTTTAATATTCATGGTGCCTGTGTTCATGTTCTTGTGTACACCTACGTACTTGTTTTTCTATGTCTTGTTCTAATTTCTTACATAACAAATTGAAATATTTAAGTGCGCTGTCCACATTTTTAGGACTCACGTACATGACTAACTGATGCATGATTGTTTTAAATGGCAGAGCCCTGATGGTGATATTATTGATTGTATCAACATTTATCATCAACCAGCGTTTGATCATCCTTTGCTAAAAAATCATACCATTTTGGTGAGCCTTTCTATCCCACCCAAAAGCAAGACAAGGGAAAAATCTCTACAAGTAAAAATTTTATGTATTTTTTGCACGTTGCAGATGAGGCCTAGTTTGCAGCCTCGGAAAGGACCAATTGGTGGGGGTGAACCATTCAAATCCAATTCTCATGGCCAAGAGGATAAAAACCCAATTAATCAGTTATGGCAGTTGGGTGGGAGATGCCCTGAAGGAACTATTCCTATTAGAAGATACCAGAAAGCAAGATATGCAAAGAAGGAGCACAGAAACTTTCCCCAGCTCGCTGACTTTTCCAATCACGAGGTGCCCTAAACAACTGGAAATTTGCTGTGTACCATAAACAATACGAGTCTTGTAGAATTTTTTTTTTTTTTTTTAGGTGTTGATATGCATGACAGAATCACTTGAAACATCTACTCATACTATATCTTTGCTAGAATTTTGTAGCAACACACGCATGCATCTTTACATATATAGGTTTAATACTTGGTGTCTGCTAATTTTCCTTTGGAGTATTATATATCAAAATTCCTTTAACAGGAAGGTAATTTTTGAGTTTGTTTAAATCTCTCTCATTTTTAGCTTATTAATTTTGTCGATTTCTCATTTTCTTTTTTCTTCAATTCTTTAGTATGCATTTGCATATGTCCAAAGTAACAAGTTTTTGGGAGCAAAGGCAACAATAAACCTTTGGCAACCCCAAGTTCAGGGCAGTGGTGAATTTAGCTTGGCTCAAATATGGGTTCTTGCAGGTGCTGATTCAGCTCTGAACAGCGTTGAAGCTGGTTGGACGGTACTTCTTCCCTATCATAAATAGTCAATCAGCAATTCAACAATAAACACATCTGGCCATGCATGTGCCTTGAACTTTATTGTCTACTTATTTCGTTTGTTAATATATATAATAGGTATATCCAAGTCACTTTGGAGATAGCAACACAAGACTTTTCAATTACTGGACTGTAAGTCACAAAATATTATCAATCCTAATGCAAATATAATATGTTTGCCTGAGTCTAAATTTTTATCATATGTATGTATCAAAATTTGGTAATGCTAACAGCGTGATCGTTATCAATCCACTGGGTGCTACAACTTGGAATGCCCTGGCTTTGTTCAAACCAGTAATTCAATTGCATTGGGTGCCACCATTTCACCAGTTTCTACCTATCATGGTGCTCAACATGAAATCACCCTACATATCTTTAAGGTAATGACAGCCAAAATTGATTAAGATCCCAGCATATTATGTACAACAAAACCCTAATTTTTTTTTCTGGGATTTGGAAAAACTCATAATATAGTGGTATAATTTTGTTTAGGACCCAAAGAAAAATGTGTGGTGGCTACAACACGGGAATGACGATGTAATTGGTTATTGGCCTGCTTCCTTATTTAAAGACCTAGCAGACAGTGCTTCACTAATTGAATGGGGTGGAGAGATAATAAATAATGCTCAAGGTGGGCAACACACCACAACTCAAATGGGCAGTGGCCATTTTGCTGAAGAACGAGCTAGAGGGGCAAGTTACTTCAAGAAACTTCAAGTAGTTGATCAATCCAGCACCTTAGTCCCTCCTGGTGATATCAAAGCTGTAGCTACGAAGCCGAATTGCTACAACATAGTACCTGGAAAGAGTGATAATGCCGGAGATTACTTTTACTTTGGTGGACCAGGAAGAAATCCTAAGTGTCCATGACCAAAAACTAATAACCCCATGCAGATGTTCTTTCTTCTGGACTCCAAAATCGAATGTTATAAAATAAATTTCTAAGTTGTTCAGTTTTTGTTACATTAACCAGTTTTCTTTTCTCCATTTCCCGTCATATGATAATTGACTTTTTATATTTATCGAGAGATTGTTGGAGCAAATACGGTCCAGTAACATATACATGAAGGATCCATTGCTATCAAATTGAAAATTTCTTCCTCAAAGTGAAAAATGATTCGTTATAACCAAAATCTTTTTTTTTTCCACATCTTTACAGGGGAATGAAGATGATTTTTTTTTTTTTTTTGCAATCACTTCGCAACCTAACATGCTGCATTCATGTATGAGATTCAAATGTTAGCTTATTCATTCCATGTTCTATTATCAAATTAAATGCCAATATCCTACTTTAAACTCTATTTCCATTTTTGCTGGATATGACGTTTTCAGCTGTCTGAATTTTCTTGAGGAACGATTCCATTATCGGGAGATGTCTTTGGGGCTATGTAGCATACTGGATCTCGTATGTCTTACTAAAAGGTTAAAAAAGCAAAATAGTTTTCTATTAACTATTGTAAAATCCATTACGTCTTATCCCATTATTTTCTTTGTTTATTTGGAAAAATTTTATGATACATTTTAGTATTTCGGTTATTAGCACTATATTTATTTCTTCTTTGGCTGTCCAAATATGTTTCGAATTCTTTCTTTGATGCATAAATTAAAAGAGTTGCATCTTTTGATTAATTGTTTAAGTTCCATGTATAGTGACTCAAATTGGTTAAGTAACTTTCAGCTGCACAGATTAAAATGAATAAACGAAGGTGGAAAAAGAACATAGTTCAAAGACAACATGCATGGTACATCTATGCAATTGAAATGTATACCTAATTAGAAACTAAATATCTTCTTTTACATTATATCAAGTCAAAGATACATAATTAAAAAGGAAGTAAAACTCGAGATATGAAAGTAGAATAAAAAAATGTCTCCCCATGTGAGGAAAATAATAAATACCAAATTATACATTCTTTGACGAAATTACTACAATTGAACAGCAGTCCAAAGGATTGAGTTATCAATTTAAATATATTTCATTGTTATATGTAGAAATTAATCTTTACAAGAATCATTTAAAACGTCTCTCGCATTTTTTCAAATGAATATTGTCATCCTTCACTTTTAAAATAGTAAATTTACGTTTCTTACCTAGGTTTAAAATAGTAAATTTAA
Organism: Coffea eugenioides; assembly: GCF_003713205.1. Classification (NCBI taxonomy): domain Eukaryota; kingdom Viridiplantae; phylum Streptophyta; class Magnoliopsida; order Gentianales; family Rubiaceae; genus Coffea; species Coffea eugenioides. The sequence goes on along the minus strand of NC_040035.1, from coordinate 36,890,892 downwards.
ACTAGTAAATTTAAAATAGTAAACTAGTATAATGTCATCCTTCACTTTTAAAATAGTAAATTTAAAATAGTAAATCAAGTCCATAAATTTTGATTCAATCTAAGTTTTCGATCATTTTTTACCTTGTCAAATGGCTGCATAACTTAATTATACTGAACCAACATTTTTTACTGTGATTTGAGATAGTTATATACTGGATGGATTTTTGTTAGGACCAAAACAGGGCGTGTGGTGGTTACAATATGGAATGACAGTCACAAAGTGAGATTAATAACGTTCATTGGGCTACAAACTTCTGACTAGGAGACTTAAGTTTAGGATTTTCTTTTTCTATGGTTTCGACCTTAGTTATTTTCAGCACTAGATATGCGCCTCATTGATAAATTAAGTAGATTTCATTTTTATATTAAAAAAAAAAGTAAAATGACACATTGATCATCTCATGTCTCTTGACAGAGAAAATTGTGCTTACAGGACCATTTGCATTTGCTAGAATTCCTATTGCACCTGTACTGATGTTTAAGAGTGGAGTTTATTATTATTGTTTTTATAATTGTTATCATATATGTGTCTGTCTGTATCTGATTATATATGCCTAGAACTATATCCATCAACCTGTACTAATGTTGAACGAGTAATGAGATTCTAGGGATTTATTCACGTTCATTGGATATATTTATCACTGATAGAGCAATTATTAGACATATTTTACACTATTATTCTGTCCTAATTTTGGCTACTCATGATGCTAAGAATTGAGAATTTGCTCATATTTCATATTTGTATGAATTATAGATGATTGGCGTTAAAAGTAATCTCTTGAGACAAATTTTCAGAAGACCCTTCATCTCAGGACGTGACCACGCCAGAAAAGGTAGATGTTGCCGAAAAGGCGGATCCGCGGGACCAATAGCAGGAGACCCAATTAAGAAACCCGGTCTACGTGGACCAGATGCGTAAGATCAAAGCCCTTGGACAAAAAGCCTTGTTCCTAATGCTTTTCTCCTGTGGCGGCTATAAAAGAATAGAAAAGCCAGATTCACAATCAATCAATACCTTAGCTTTAGTTTTCTTTTCCCAGATCTGTCAGACGCTTTTTCCCTTTTTCTTTCTTCTCTTCGGTAGCAATTAGAATAGGCCAGGCGGCTATTTTCCTTTTGACTTTTACGCTTGCTCTGGACAATTTCGGTTAGCCTTTTGCTTTGTAATTGCGGCTCCAAAACGAAGGTGGAGTCAGGGCATTCTCGGTTGTTTCTTCACTTAACTCACCTTCCCCAATTCTTCGGCAATTAATTGAATGAAATCAATCAACTCATGCGAGCTTGATACGATGAGGAGCGGCTAATTTTCTCCTCTACCCAAAGGTCAACGTGAAGGCGCGGTCCATAATATCTGTGAGATCTAATCGAATCTTCATTATTTCTTTCAATTTGTTGCTATTCATGCGTTTCCTGAATTAATTGTTCATGGGTATTTCATTAATTGAATATCAACGGTCGGGTATTTGATTTAATTTAATAGCCTACTGTTACATTGACTAAATTGAATCCGTAATTGTTCGTTTAGTTGATACCTAGTGACAACCACCATAATTGGCTTTATGTTGGGGAAACGTAAGATCTAGTTTAAATAAACCCTCTTAGCGTGTTTATTAGTTAGGGTTGGGTTCTTCTAGTGTTAATGCAATTGGGTAATTAAATTACTACGGTCGTACCTAGGGTTGTTATCTGGTTAGGGAAGCAGTCAATGGTCGTACCTTGACTGTCGAAAAAGTAAGGAAGAACTGGTTGTCAGAGTTTGTTGATAACTATAACCAACCTAGTAATGAATGGATGAAATATCTTTGCATCGATGATCATTTAATTGGACCGTGCCTGAGTAGTTGATCCTTTGGGTAAAACTTCATTAATTGCTACTTTTAGTAACTTGTGCTTTGTGAATTATTTTTGAATTTAGTTTGCTTTATTTTTATTCTTATTTTTTATTTGCCTCGCATTAAAAATCCCCCAATTTTATTCTATTGACTTGGAAAGAAATAATTTCCTACCCGCTTCCTGTGGAATCGACCCTACTTGTCATTGTATGCAAAATTAATATTTTTATAGACAAATCTGGTATATCGGATCAAGCAAACTCTTCGAAAATAGGGTGAATCAAGTAACCCATTGCACACCTAAGGTCCCTGCTCCAGTACTTGGATTTGTTCTATAATTAATTGTGGTGGTAATTAGGACTTTTTAGTAATTATTATTGCACAGGTTCGGCACTTGTCAATTTTTGGCGCCGTTGCCGGGGAGCTGGGGTTTGGATTATTTGTTTCTTTTCAAATTCAGCTTTTATTTTATTTTATTCTATTCTTCTTGGTATTTTTGCTAATTTATGCCTCGTTCTTCTCGCACAGGTGAATTGATATACGACCTTGAGGTTGAGAAGGCAGCGCGTAGGCGGAGGCAAGAGACCAAGAGACGAAAAGAAGGGCACTTATTTATTGCAAACGAGTCAGTGGAAGACGAAATAAGCATGGCCAACACCCAAACATTAAGAGAGCTGGCTGCCCCGGAGCTGACTCACCAGCCCTTATGTATCACATTCCCCACTTTGGCTGAGAATACCGCTTTCAAACTGAAGTCGGGGTTGATTCACCTCTTACCTTCTTTCCATGGTCTCTCTGGTGAAAAACCCCACAAACACGTTAAAGAGTTCGAGGTGGTTTGTTCTAGTATGAAACCCCCTAGGGTCACTGAAGAGCAAATTAGACTGAGAGCCTTTCCGTTCTCTCTCAAAAATGCAGCTAAAGATTGGCTGTACTACCTACCAGCAGGTAGTATTACCACATGGGCACAGTTAAAGAAGAAGTTTTTGGAAAAATTCTTCCCTGCATTCCGGGCTGCGAGTCTGAGGAAGGAGATCTGCAGCATTAAACAGTATCCCGGAGAGTCCTTCTATGAATATTGGGAAAGGTTTAACAAGTGCACTAGATGCCCGTAGTATCAAATTAGTGAACAACTGTTGATCCAATACTTCAATAAAGGACTCCAATCAACTGATAGGAGCATCATTGACGCTGCGAGTGGGGGAGCACTGGCAAACAAGACAATGAAGGAAGCGTGGGAGCTTATCGAAGCCATGGCAGAGAACTCCCAGCAATTTGGCTTCCGTGAGAGCAACCCTACCCGTAGAGTCAACGAGATAGAGACTTCATCCATACAGCAACAACTGTCAGAGTTGACGTTTGTTGTTAGGCAATTAGCCATGAGAGACACGCCGCAAGTGAAAGTATGTGGAATTTGCACGAGTATGGACCATTGCACGGACACGTGCCCCATTTTGCAAGAGAACGGGGCGAAACAGGTAAACATGGCCGGAGGCGTGCCCGCACCCCGCAGGCAGTATGACCCGTACTCCAATACGTACAATCCGGGCTGGAGGGACCATCCCAATTTCAGTTATGGTAACAAGCCACAGAATTCATTTTCTAATCGTCCACCAGGATTCCAACAACCGTGGCAACCAAAGGCTCAACCCTCATCCTCTAGCTCAGGAAATTCTTTGGAAGAAATTGTCAAGAGTTTAGCAACAACCACCACTCAGCTCCAGCAAGAGACTAGAACCTTAGTCACGACCACTGCTCAACTCCAGCAAGAGACTAGGTCCCTGGTTGCGAGCTCTACTCAGTTTCAACAGGACACCAGAGCGGGCATGAAAGACATGGAGACTCGAATGAGCCAAATGGCAACTGCCATTAATCGCCTGGAGTCCCACGTCTATGAAAAATTACTTTCGCAGCCTGAAGAAAACCCCAAAAATGTAAGTGCCATGACACTGAAGAGTGGCAAGGAACTGGAAGGGCCTAAAGTGAAAAATCCAAAAAGCAGAAATGAAGAAGAAATCGAGAAGGAGATGGAAGAAGACGAGCGCATTCGCAAAGAGTCTAAGGTAACATCTATTCCTTCGATCCCTATTAAATCTCATCTAGCTCCTTTTCCTTGCAGGTTGGAAAAGACAAAGAGGGCAGAAAGGGAAAAAGAAATCCTGGATGTGTTCCGCAAAGTTCAAGTAAACATCCCCCTATTGGACGCGATCAAGCAGGTACCCAAGTACGCAAAATTCTTGAAAGACTTGTGCGTTAACAAAAGAAAGCTAAAGGGTGATGAGAAAGTGATGGTAGGAGAGAATGTATCAACTGTGCTTCAAAGGAAACTCCCACCCAAATGCGGGGATCCGAGTATGTTTACTATTCCCTGTAAGATTGGCCATTCTAGTATCAAAAATGCCATGATAGATTTAGGGGTTTCTATTAATGTGATGTCTAAGTCAATCTATGATTCCTTAAATTTAGGACCTTTAAAAGAAACGGGGGTAATAATTCAATTGGCTGATCATACATGTGCTTATCCAGATGGGATAGTTGAGGATGTTTTAGTGCAAGTAGATGGATTAATTTTTCCTGCTGATTTTTATGTGCTTTACATGGATGATAGAAGTGCCCCAAATCCATCACCAATTGTATTAGAAAGGCCATTCTTGAGTACTGCCCAGACTAAAATTGATGTTAGTAAGGGTACTCTCACGATGGAATTTGATGGAGAAATAGTCCATTTTAATATTTTTGATACAATGAAACATCCTATTAACTCTCATTCTGTGTTTGCTATTTATACCACTAATTTCCCTGTGCAAGAATTTTCTGAGTTTGTTTGTAGGGGTAAATTCAAAGCTGCTGCGAACAAGTACCATAGGATGAAAGCAATTCATGAAGTGAAAATGGAGAGAAAATTTAGAAAAAAAGTTGCACTCAATGGCTATGTGGATCCTGGAGGAGGGCCACCAATTACAAGAAAAATTCAAATACATCCAGACTAAAGAGTGGTGTTATGTCTAGCCAAAGACATTAAAGAAAGGCGCTATTTGGAAGGCAACCCAAGGACTACAGTATTAGTTGTTGTCATTTTTGTACTTTGTGATTTTTCAATTCTATTTTTCTATTTTAACTGTTTTTGTGGTGATTAACAGAAGACTAAACTTTACAGGGCGTGCCCACGCCTTACAGGGGTACGCCAGGTGCACTATACAAGTTGGGGGACTATCAGTTTCAAGGCGTGCCTACACCTTAGAAGGGAATCTTTTAGACATTATTGAGACGCGATGGTCAGAAGATTATAACCTCCAAAACGTGCCCACGCCTTCTAACCTTGGCGACAACGAAAATCAAACGTGACCAGGACCATACTTTTCTACTTTTTATTCTTCTTTGTCTGGTCTTTTCCAATCCCTTTCCAATTGCTTTTCTCTTAGTTTCCCAAGTTCCCCTCCTTGCCTACCACCGCTCTCTCCATCACACCACTGCTTCAAAAATCTCTCTCTTCCATCGCACGCCGACTTCCTTGAGCCACCCATCGCCCTCGACAGCCCACACCAGTTCCAGCCTTCTTTCTCTCTCTCTGTCGATCCACCAGCGCGCAGACGCATCCCCAGAAGCGCAAAGCTCCCACAGAAGCGACCTTCGCGTGCGACAGGCAGCTCAACAGCTCGCCCAGTAGCCGCGCGCCATTTCCCCCGCGCACGACCAACCTCTGCAGCGCACATGCCGTGCGCGCCGCAGTCGCCTTAGTGTCTCGCTGCACCCTCTCGGTAGTCAGGGAAGTTTCGCCCTCCTCTTTGTCCTTGCACTTTCTTTGTCTAGGTTACATTGAGGACAATGTAGGTTTTAGGTGTGGGGGGGGATGGTTTCTATTATTTCTTTTTGTTTCTATTATTTCTCTTTATTCAAAAAAAAAAGGGTGTAGTTAGTTGACTTTCTTTCTATTTCTACGTTTGTTAACTGCAAGAACACGTTGCTATGATGGATTATGCAATCATGGTGCATGGGTATATGGTAAAATATGCTAGCTGTGCATCTTGCCTCCCTTGGCAATGTCGTTAAATGATGAATATGCTGGACTTGACTCATTCTTGAAACCGTTGGGAGCTTTTGAGCCATGCATGAGCACATTATTCTTGTTTGCTCTATTTTTGTTTGATTGAGTGGGTATCACACATGATATTGGCATTCTAGAACTTGCTATTTTGTACATGTCGAGACCACATTTTGTTAAACTGGATGCATTGGAAATGATAAGGGCGTTTAGGATTTAACCTCCTTTAACTTTCTAAAAATCATGCATTCATCTTGTCTTCCAATAGTGAATCAATTTGAGCTTTTATCCTTCGCTTTTGGTTGTTAGCCGTGTTTGATAACCCATGACCTTTTTTTAGACTTTCTTGTTCAACCTTGTGTCATAAAGAGATGTCTGAAATTCATTACTTATACAAGGCAAATAAATCTATGGTCGCAAGTGTTTTCAGAGTAGATGCTGTATGGTGTTGTTTCTGTACATCCGAGATCGAAAGAAAAAGAAAAAGAGAAAAAAAGTGAAGAAAAAAAAAAAGAGAGGGGCTCGTGAACAGAAGACTCCAGCCTACAAGGCGTGCCCATGCCTTGCAAGCCGTCTGTTAAAAAAAAAAAAAAATTTGGCGACACTTGCACAGTGGGAATAGCAATGGAAACGCCCTGCTTGTTAAATTTTTCCGGTAAAGCGCTGTGGTTATGTGGTGGATATCGGACATTCTCTTGACACATTACACCTTATTTTCACCTTCTTATCCCGCCTTTTACCTAAACCCCATTACAACCCTATTAAAGTCCCTTTGATTTGTGTATTTAATTCACTTTCAAGTAGTGGAGATGTGATAAATGTGCAAGCCTATGGTAATGTCATTCCGTGATGTTGAGTTGAGCGTTCCTAGTATTCATATATTTTCTTTGAATTACCATCTGTCCAGTGTGTTCTAATTTTGGCAACATTGTCAGGGATCTAAGATGCTTGTGTAAGTATAGATTACTACATGACCTTTACTCTCTTGATTATACTTCTGAGCTCCAAAATGCTTGAGGACAAGCAGTGTCTAGGTGTGGGAGGATTTGATAGAGCAATTATTAGACACATTTTACACTATTATTCTGTCCTAATTTTGGCTACTCATGATGCTAAGAATTGAGAATTTGCTCATATTTCATATTTGTATGAATTATAGATGATTGGCGTTAAAAGTAATCTCTTGAGGCAAATTTTCAGAAGACCCTTCATCTCAGGGCGTGGCCACCCAAGAAAAGGTAGATGTTGCCGAAAAGCCGGATCCGCGGAACCAATAGCAGGAGACCCAATTAAGAAACCCGGTCTACGTGAACCAGATGCGTAAGATCAGAGCCCTTGGACAAAAAGCCTTGTTCCTAATGCTTTTCTCCTGTGGCGGCTATAAAAGAATAGAAAAGCCAGATTCACAATCAATCAATACCTTAGCTTTAGTTTTCTTTTCCCAGATCTGTCAGACGCTTTTTCCCTTTTTCTTTCTTCTCTTCGGTAGCAATTAGAATAGGCCAGACGGCTATTTTCCTTTTGACTTTTACGCTTGCTCTGGACAATTTCGGTTAGCCTTTTGCTTTGTAATTGCGGCTCCAAAATGAAGGTGGAGTCAGGGCATTCTCGGTTGTTTCTTCACTTAACTCACCTTCCCCAATTCTTCGGCAATTAATTGAATGAAATCAATCAACTCATGCGAGCTTGATACGATGAGGAGCGGCTAATTTTCTCCTCTACCCAAAGGTCGACTCGAAGGCGCGGTCCATAATATCTGTGAGATCTAATCGAATCTTCATTATTTCTTCCAATTTGTTGCTATTCGTACGTTTCCTGAATTAATTGTTCATGGGTATTTCATTAATTGAATATCAACGGCCGGGTATTTGATTTAATTTAATAGCCTACTGTCACATTGACTAAATTGAATCCGTAATTGTTCGTTTAGTTGATACCTAGTGACAATCACCATAATTGGCTTTATGTTGGGGAAACGTAAGATCTAATTTAAATAAACCTTCTTAGCGTGTTTATTAGTTAGGGTTGGGTTCTTCTAGCATTAATGCAATTGGGTAATTAAATTCCTACGGTCGTACCTAGAGTTGTTATCTGGTTAGGGAAGCAGTCAATGGTCGTACCTTGATTGTCGAAAAGTAAGGAAGAACTGGTTGTCAGAGCTTGTTGATAATTATAACCAACCTAGTGATGAATGGATGAAATATCTTTGAATCGATGATCATTTAATTGGACCGTGCCTGAATAGTTGATCATTTGCGTAGAACTTCATTAATTGCTACTTTTAGTAACTTGTGCTTTGTGAATTATTTTTGAATTTAGTTTGCTTTATTTTTATTCTTATTTTTTATTTGCCTCCCATTAAAAATCCCCCAATTTTATTCTATTGACTTGGAAAGAAATAATTTCCTACCCGCTTCCTGTGGAATCGACCCTATTTGCCATTGTATGCAAAATTAATATTTTTATAGACAAATCTGGTATATCGGATTAAGCAAACTCTTCGGGAACAGGGTGAATCAAGTAACCCATTGCACACCTAGAATCCCTGCTCCAGTATTTGGATTTGCTCTATAATTAATTGTGGTGGTAATTAGTACTTTTTAGTAATTATTATTGCACAGGTTCGGCACCTGTCCATCAACCTGTACTAATGTTGAACTAGTAATGAGATTCTAGGGATTTATTCACGTTCATTGGATATATTTATCACTTAACTTACTTTAATTAGAATTGACAATTGTTCCAAAAAGAGTAACGATTTCAACTTTTTCTTTTTTTTTCGGATAGAAACCATCATTTTATTCATATGATCCGCACTAATGGTGGAAAAAGTAATGGTTTCAACTTTTTAAATATTCGTTTTGTTCACAGTTTAATGTTCTTGCAACAGGTTGTCATCCGATTGTGGACTTTTTTCTTTTTCTTGATTCTATTTCTATTTTTTGTATGCGTTCCTCGTACTTTGTTCTTCTATTTTCATGTTTAATACATTGAACAAGACAACAATAAGAAAGAATCTTTAAAGAATTTTGTTATACTGCATTTATAGGTTCCAATGAATATCTTCTATAACGTTGATACAATACTTAGGTTCCTCAATCTATGAATGAAATCCCAAAATGTTATTGAGATTTGGATTATAGTCCTCCCTTGAGAAACTTCTCTCAAGTACAATGAAGTTCTCAAATTTGAACGAACGGTAAACAGTATCTCAAAGTTCTTCGTACCTCTTACATAGCTTCTCAAATCTACTTATCTAAAACACTGATTTTGCTTCTTCTGAACAACTAACTGAGCTTCTTCTTAGCATCCATTTTTTTCATTTCATCCTTTGATTGTTGGCAAAAAATTTTTGGGATTTACATTCGGCCAAAGTTCAAGAGACATGTGAGCTAAAATCAGGCCTACCACATGTTTGACAAAATGTCCAAGTGAAAACGAAACTCTTCCTCTGTTATCTGCACCTGAAGCATCAACTGCCACAACTGCCCAGCGGACCGCCTCACACCTGCCGCTCAGATGGCCGGTGCGGCTACAAAGCCCTATCCGCCCTTAGGGGTGGCAGGAAAACCTCCTGTGGTGAAGTCTTTTGCTGCTGCTTTAACAGGCAACGCAGCTGCTTCGTCATGCAATGACATTATTCCGGATTTTGGCCAGCTTTCAACCTTTCGTGGGGAGCCGGCACTTTTGATATCTCGCGAAGAAATTTTAACTCTTTCTGAACCATTTAAGAATTTTCTTGTGGGCAGGTTTGCGTATAGCAGGCCTCCTATGGAGCTTATTAGAAAATTTTTTGTTTCGCTTGGATTGAAAGGGGATTGCCCAGTTGGTTTATTAGATAACAATCATGTGCTTTTTCGGCCATGTCTGGAAGAGGATTACATGCATCTTTTTGTCCGAAGATCATGGTTCGTGCAGAATTCTCCCATGACCATCTCTAAATGGACTATAGATTTCAAGGCAGATCATGAAGCATCAATTGCTCCTATCTGGGTATCTTTTCCTGATCTTCCTCTTCCGTTCTTTAATATGAAGTATTTGAATAAGATTGCATCGCTCCTTGGGAGGCCATTGAAGAATGATGCTGCAACTTTAGATTTTCGTAGGCCATACGTAGCTAGAGTATTAATTGAGTTAGATGTATCAAAAGCGCCTACTCGACGTATTTGGATTGGTGATGACTCTAAGGGTACATGGCAAAAAATTGATTATGATTTTTGGCCCGAATTTTTCCATCATTGTGCAAAGATTGGGCATACTCAAGATCAATGTTTTAAAAAAAATCCTCTTCTTCATCCTCTGAAGGCTGACAGAACAGTAAACGATCGTGAACCAGCACAGATTTATGCTCCAAAGAAGGTTAAGTCGGGTGTGACAGTCAAGGCTCATGTTCAGACAATTTCGGAGGCTGCTAATTTAGGGAATAATTCGCATTTTGTTTTGGATACTATTAATCCTGATGATCTCTAACCGAATATTGGGCAAAGTCATAAGGGAGAAGCTGCAAAGTCTGCTATTGTCGCAGATCGGGTTGTGGAGCCGGAGCATAGAGTAGATGTTGGGCTGCAGACTTCGACTTCGAATCCAATTCATGATGGGGAATTCTCTGATCCAGAGTTTGAGGATAACCATTCAATTCAACCAGCAAATGGCGCATCCACAGAGGCTGCATCGAAAGAGAAGGCGATGGAGACTGCCGACTCCTCACGACAAAGTACTGGAATTACGTCTGATGTGGCAAACGGTGCGCTCACGAAGGTACACCAAATTCATGATTCACGTGATGTTGTGTCAGTTGGAGACACACCCTTTGTGGGTACAAGTACAAGAACAGAAACGAAATCCTCTATGCCTCAAAAACCACAGATTAAAGATGTGCCACAATTTAAAGATGTGTTCAAAGAGATTAAATGGGAAAAAATACATGGTAAGATCCCCCTCATGTATCAAAAGCCTTTTCGTCATTTAAGACCAATATGTAAGGATGACAAAAATGTAGAAAAAGAAGATGATTCACAATGCGATAAAGACAGAGATCAAGACTAGAACCTAGTTCAAGAGCAATTTACCCAAGTTATTTCAAAGAAAGCGAGGAAGCAGCTCTCAAAAACAGGTAAAACAATGCAAACACGTCAAGATGTTAAACCAAATTCCCATACTCACTCAAAATCCCACAAATGCGGGGCACCTTCATGTGGATGATTTCTTTCAATTCATCTGTTATGTGTTTAGAATAGCAGTTTTTTTTCCATATGGTCGTATTATTCCTAATCCTTAGCTGTCTCTTTTACTTTAACAGAGGTCAGGTTTGGCCCCCCTCCAATTCGCTGTACTCTTTTTCGATATAAATAAATTAAGGGATGGCATCCCGACCCCAATTTAGGGCTTTGCCAAAAAAAAAAAACAAAAAAAAACAAGACAACAATGGTTTCCGTATTTGGGGTGGATAGTTACATTTTTAACCAACCAATTGAATCAACTATGCATAGGGAGCTCCAAAACAAAACAAAACAAAACAAAATCGTGGATAGGCTGTTTAGTAGTGAGAAGAAAATGAAGGAATTCTATTGCTTCATTTTGTTATTCATGATGAGTTTATGTGATGCTTCAAACAAGACCCCCATCAAGTCCATCAAGGTAGTCCCTCCTTGTATGGATCCATGTGCTTTTGTTTTTTTAGTGCATCTTCAAATCTTGTTATTTTTTTTTTGGCACGATAAATTTAAAAGTTATGATTTTCATATTTGAGGGTTCACATAAATCTAGTTCCTTGAAATGGCAGAGCCCAGATGGTGATATCATTGACTGTATTCATATTTATGATCAACCAGCATTTGACCATCCTTTGCTGAAAAATCATACCATTCTGGTGAGTCTTTTTATCCCCCTGTCACATAGAAAATCAAATATGTACACATGATTTTGTTATTGGATGAATATAAAACTGTATATTTACATACATGTATATATGTTTGGATGTTGCAGATGAGGCCTAGTTTTCATCCAAGCTCAGAGCTACTCAATGCTCATGGCCAAGAGAATACAAATTCAATTACTCAGTCATGGCAGTTGAGTGGGAAATGCCCGGATAATACTATTCCTATTTTGAGAAACCAAAATGCAAGAAAAACCAAGAAATATGTGATGAAGCAGAACGAAACTGTTTCCCAGTCTTCTTCAGATGATGACATGAAGTCTCTTGACCCATACACTCATGAGGTACCACAAACAATAGGAATATTCTTTTGTAGATAATGTCATGAATTTTTTTGCTTTTCTAAAATTGTGAAGTTTCGATACATATGGTGCAGACACTTGAAACAACGACTAAAGTATATTATGTTTATGTTACTATTTTCTTGTTACACATACGTAGATATCTATCTACATATATTTAGTACTCTTACTTTTTGAGTGTATCAAAATGTGAAAAAGTTTTGGCAACTTTGTAGGAGTGAATTCTCATTAGAACATAGTAATTGAAGCATTTTGAACAATTAGTCACAAAAAGCTCCCCTCTTAAATTTTTGCGAACATAATCATTGATTGAATTTAAATGAGACAAACTTAAAAGTTTAAGATGCAAAGTGTTCAAAATTAAGAATTTATGGTGCAAAATATCCAAAATTAAAGTTTAAAATATGAAGTAAAAAAGTGATATAAGTTTGAAAATGCAAAGTGGAATCAGTCAGCCCTTATATTTTCTTTCTCACTTTGCTTCCTTTGTTAATAAACTCATCAATACAACCAAAATGCCCTTGTCACGTAAACCGCAAAATTTGAGAAACGTACCTAAATTTGACAAAAGTACCTATAGGCACAGTATATTAAAAAACAAACTTAGAAGCTTTCACAGTCAAACCCAACATGTTTCTCCCTTTTTTTCTAAGTATACAACAACCATATATACACACACATACATATGTACGTACATACATACATATATATAAAATGGATGCTCTAACTATTAAAAGAAATACAAGCACCCATATTCATATTTTTTAGTTCCAAATTCTTGTAAAGTGAGGCTGACCGTTTATAGGCTTTTATAGATTTTTTTATAATATTTTTACACTTTAAATTTTTAGATTATGGTTTTCTAGATTTTTTTTCCATTTTCACATGAAATAAGCAACACGTTGCCTTCATCTTCAAAAAGTGTAATCTTGGGACAAAATTTAACTAAATCCAAATCCTTCAGTATATTATTCTATTCATAGTATAATGTAATAGAAAATTCTTCGGACATTATTTGTCATGACCGTTATAAAATATTAGAGTTCAATAACGTTCTTGGAGTTAAAAATAGAAAAAAAAAAAAGATGACTTTAAGGGGTAAGTACAAAACACACTACACCTTAAGTGGATCAACTAAATTATCCTAAGTAAAAATATTATTGAAAGGTGGCCATTATGTAAAGTTAGAATTGATCACTAATGATCTTGGGTCTCACAAAGTGAGAAACAAACAATTATGTTAGAGAATAAAGTGAGAATCATGTTACACCTTGGAGGGATTTCTTTTTTTTTATTGTAATTTTCCCCTCTTTGAATTGATTTTTTTCTTCTTTTAATCTGAATTTCTCATTTTTTTCCTTTTTTTACTTGTAGTCTCATCTTCTTGTATATTTGTTTTCTTTTGCAATTGTGTAGTATGCAATTGCATATGTTCAAGGTGACGAGTATCATGGAGCAAAGGCAACAATAAACGTTTGGCAACCCTACGTTCAGAACAGAATTGAATTTAGCTTATCTCAGATTTAGGTTGTTGGAGGTCATGATTCGACTATCAACACCGTTGAAGCTAGTTGGACGGTATTGCTTCTCTAAAATATCAGTAACGTAGTATTCATCTTGTTTGTGAATTGTAAATATGTAGGTATTTAGCTCATACTATATGGTTTGCTTATTTCAATTGTTAAAATAACAGGTAGACCCTAGTGTATTTGGAGATAACAAGCCAAGACTTTTCACTTATTGGACTGTAAGTAAAACAACTTCTGCTTGGTATTGGACTGTATTTTCCACTTAGTATGTTTGGGCAATCAATTTTTTTCAATGCACACAACTTCTACTTACATAAGTTTGAATCTATAAAGGAGAGGGATGGGTCGGGTGGTTCGGGAGAAGGAAATATAAGTGAGAAATCTCGAATTCGAGCCCTTTCATTTATACTAAAAAAAAGTTTGATTCTATATGTTGATATCATAGATATGTACTAAAATCTGGCTACTGTAACAGAGAGATCATTATGGATCCACTGGATGCTACAACATGTTTTGCCCTGGCTTTGTTCAAACCAGCACAAAAATTGCCTTGGGGGCCAACATTTCCCCTGTTTCAACTTACCATGTCCTCAATTCAACATCAGTGTTAAGTGGCTAATTGTGCATATAATTGGTGAATATTTTCCCCTTTATTTTGCTAAAATATGGCGTTAATCGATATATTTCACTCATATTTGAATTTTGGTGTTGCTTTTAGGAATTGTTGGTGAAAATGAAGTAAAAGACGCATTAAAAGTCGACTTTCCAGAAGACGTCTTGTTAAACGTGTCCACGCTCTGTCAAACGCAAAATGGTGCTTCTAAAAATCTATATCCAGAAGACTCCGGTCTGTTAAGCGTGCCCACGCCTTATTTGACAAGGCAGTCAAGAGTTCGCAGGACACGAGATCAATCTGTCAATTGATCAAGAAGCCAGTTGCAGCTCATGATTTTACATATTAGTCACGGAATTGGAGATCTTGAGGGGCCATGACTAGATGTAATTATTTTGGAAAACCAATTGATAGGTCTTGGTTGGTTAGTTTAGTTTAAGTAGGAGTCCTAGAAGGAAAAGGAAAGCCCATCCTTATTAATAAGGGAGAAAACAGACGTGGGCTCTCATTCTTTCTCTAGTTCTAATTCTTTTTCCTCTTTTTCTCTACAATAAACCCTAGTATTTCTGGTGGCCGCGAATCTACCGGGAGGAGCGGCTAGTTTCTTCTCTAGTTGAAGGATAATTGAAGCTTTGGTTCTGCAATACTGTGAGATCTAATTTGATTTGTTTGCTTCATTTATTTATGAGTATTTATATATTCTCTGTTCATTCATGACTATGATTATTTGCTACAGTTAAATACCTGATCAACATTTAATTGTCGAAATAGTCTAGTGCCATCTAAAATATCAAATCCGTAATTGTTTGATGGTTTTAGTATTTGTGGCGAGTGATATAATTTGATTGTAAAAGAGACTTTCAAATTTATGTCACGGGAATATATAATCTAATTTAAATGAACCGAGCGTGTGTGTTTGTTGGTTAGAATTGGTAGCTTTTCTAATTATTAATGCTGTCAATAGGTTAAATCCTAAGAGCTTGTTTAGGGTTGCTTAATTGGCAAGAGAAATAGCCACAGAGCGTGTTGTGGTTATCGAAACAGTAAGGAGAGACAGGTTGTCAAAGCGTGTTGACAACCATAACCAGTTTATTTATGAATAAGTGATTTCACCTTTGCATCGATGATCAGTTAAATGAACCAAAGTGGAAATTAGACCTTCGACTAGATTGTTGCCTATTCTTGATTTAGTTTTATTTAATTTTGTGATACTGTCTTTATTTTTATTCAAGTGAGCTATTTGGCTAATTTCTCCTAATCCCCCATTTTCACAAAGAAATAAATCACCCAGTCCTTGTGGATACGACCCTGCTCACCGCTACACTCGAATTCATATTTTTAGAGTAGAAACTTTTATTTTTGCTGGTTTGACAAGCCAACAATCAGCCTATATATAGTGAAGGTAACAAATGAAAACCAGATTCTGACCTGGGTTTTTGGTTAAAAGTATTCATCATCTCACAATGAGACTTTCCACTCTTGTCATCTCCATTCTCCCCTTTTTTTTCTTGCATTTTCTTCGCCAGTTACTTGCTAAAACATATCATTTAAAAAATTTGTAGGTCAATTGTAGTTTCTTGTATGGAGATGCAGCCAAGGCGTAGTAGGTCTGGACTTCATTGTAGTTAATGAATTCTCTTTTTTTTTGTCTAGTTAATGAATTCTCATTATACTATTTGATATAACTTTGCTATGTAAAATTGTAAATATACTAATTGTTGTCTTCGTTCACACAATTAAAATGGGATGAGATCGCCTTCATTATTTTTCTCTCCATTTATCTATACAACTAAATTATTTTTAAAAAAAATCTGTTTGTGTGAATAATTTTATTTCCACAAGTAGATCAACATACTCAAAAATCAATCTCATCTATGAATCTTAATCAACTTGCTATTCAAGCATGTATCATCTTAGGATGAGACTTTCTCTTCTTTGCATCTTCCATTCTCCTATTTCTTGCTTTTTCCTTACCCCTTACTCCCTAAAACATATTTGTGCAACATATTATTAGCTACAAATTAAACCTAATTAGACCGAACCCACATTTTGTTAGGACGAACAATTTGCTGTGTGGTGGTTGCAACTAGGGAATGACGTAGTTGGTTACTGGCCTACCTCCTTGTTTACAAACCTAGCTGACAGTGCTTCAACGATCCAATGGGGCGGAGAGGTGATAAATCTTAAACCAAATGGGCAGTACACCACAACTCAAATGGGCAGTGGCCATTTTCCTGAAGAAGGGTTTAAAGGGGCAAGTTACTTCAAGAATCTTCAAGTAGTTGATGTATCGAAGACTTTGAGGAGTCCTGGTACCCTTTACACTTTCGCTGCGAACCCAAATTGCTATAGGATATTACTCGAGAAGCGCAGCGATGCATGGGGAAATTACTTTTACCATGGCGGACCAGGAAGAAATGCTAATTGTCCATGACCAAAAACTCACAGCTTGAGTTTTTGTTTGTTTTTGGGGTAAATTAAAGTTTATTTTCAATTAGTAAAATGTGCGTTACAATCAATACAATAAAAGCTAAGCTAGTAAGTGCTATCAGTCAAATAAACAAAGTGACATCAACAAACAAGCTCTAGCCAACTATTAATGTTACAACGCAACAAAACAACTTAAGATTGTTCATAATAAATTTGGACATATAATGAGGGGTGAAATTTAGTTAGGAATTTGAACTTTTTTTTTTTAAAAGAAAAAATATCCTGTTATTAGGCAATGGGTTCATTTTAATTTTTGCTTTTGATGAGTATTTGAGTTTATTGTAATAAGACTCTCTAAAACCCCTATGGTTTATTAAGTTGAGCAGCAGAGAGAATGAGAGATGGATTGGGTAGTTCGAGAGGAGAGAGTATAAATGAGAAGTCTAGGGTTTGATCGCTCTCACTTACACTAAAAAAAAAATTAGTAGTACACATTGCAAATTCTAAATTTATCCTTTTATACAATAAAAACAATTTACCTTTGTATTATTCTTCGTTCAATTATCTCCTACTTTTCTCTTTCCAAATTAAGTTTCATGTTTTTTTTTTCTAATACTTCTACTACATAAAGCATCTTCCAAAAAACTATTATAATGAGGAACATTTTTGTCCTATGAATGAACCACAAAAATCTCATCGATCCTTAATGCTGGGACAAAAAAAAAAGGAAAAAGAGTCTCAATGCCCTTCAACTCTTTTTCAGCTAAAGTTTTAGCCCTCCAATAATTAACAATAAAGGTTTGGCCCTCGATCTAATAAAATAGCATATTCGTGGCCCTTCTGTCAAATCCAGCAGTTAAAATTGACAGGAAGCATTATCTCGTATGACGTGCGATCAAATATAAGGGCATTATGGTCTCTTTCCCAGGAACAAGTTCAGGATGGTTCAGAACTGGTAACCGCACCTGTCCCAAGACAGGCCAGAGGCTTCTCTGCACAGATTTTGTGCCCAATTCAGCTCTGAAGCAGCTTATCAAGGGATTTTGCTTAGAAAAAAGCATCCACTTTGCTGATTCAGTTGGGCGTAGCCGTGATGTTACAAAGGCAGTTGTTGCGGGTAGCAAAGTATCTGAGCAGGCCGTGCGATTGCTCGCTAATTTTCTCGTTGGCAGGCTTGTGCGTTGCAATAATCAAGAGCAGAACAGAGCTGCTTATGAGATTCATTTGCTCACCAAAACAAGCATTTTTAATCGGTCTTGTTTGGTTGAAGCTGGTGCAATCCCGCCTCTGTTGAATCTTCTATTTTCATGCGATCCATCGCTGCAAGAGAATGCCATGGCATCTCTGTTAAATCTTTCAAAGTTTTCCAAAAGCAGGAAAAGAATTTTTGAGAATAGAGGTTTGATTTTGATACTTGATGTTTTGAAGTGCGGACTGAAAGTGGAAGCTCGACAGCATGCAGCTGGTGCATTCTTTTACCTTGCTTCAGTTGAAGAATACCGACAACTAATTGGGGAGATTCCAGATGCAATTCCTTCTCTAGTGGAGCTCCTCAGGGATGGGACAGATCGTGGCAAGAAGAATGCACTTGTCACGATATTCGGCCTCCTCCTATGTCCTGAGAACCATAGGAGAGTGTTTGTTGCTGGATTAGTCCCATTGCTGAAGCAAGAGCAACGACAGCAGTGGTGGTGACACAGGTGGTGGGGTGGTGGAGGGGTTGGTGGGGCGGAGGTGCTTGGTAAACCATTCAGAGATTATAATACCCTTGATATTTGGTCGCGCATCTCACAAGATAATACTTTCTGTTAATTTTAACTACTGGATTTGATAGAGGGGCCACGAATATGCTATTTTATTAGATCGAGGGTCAAACCTTTATTGTTAATTATTGGAGGGCTAAAACTTTACCTGTGAAAGAGTTGGAGATCCATTGAGACTCTTTTCCCAAAAAAAAAAAAGGATCATCCACTGATCCATAAGACTAGTACTACTTCAAAAGAAAAAAAAACACTAGAACTATTATATCTGATTATATTTAATTAAAAGCTTAATGGTACCACACATAAATGTCAAACATTAGTGTTTTTTTTTTTTACAAGGAATAGTCATAATTCTGTAAAATCTGATTGCATTTGAAACTGTATAGGCCCATAAAGCTATAAGCCTACAAACTTTTTCTAGGAAATTCACTGATATCAAATAGCTTTTAGAAATCAGGAGAGTGTAAAATGAAAAGCATTTGAAAAAAATGGTATAAATAGTTAAAAGACTAGTGCAAGGAAAATTATTTCTATAGTGTGAAAAAATAAACTTGGAATTGAAAAAAGTTAGAAGGAAACCCCCTAGATGTTTAGGGCTTCAAAACTTCATATTCGTGTTTGAAATATTAATATAGGTAGAATGGGAGAGTGTGGATCTAGCTCTACCCTTACATTCTTATAATCTCATACAGAATTGAATTCCTTATGTGATTTATCATTTATATATACTCGAAGCTTGCTTATAACCATTGCGACAAATTGTACGCATTAAAAGTTAATTCTTGATCATCAGCAAAATTCAATTACAATGTCTTCGTACACTGTTAGGAATATATGGATTTGAATGTAAATTTAGTATTTGTTTTCTTGGAAACGACAAAATTACAAGTGAAATATAAATAGGATAATCTACTAATTATCCCTCTGATTTCGTATTCAACCAAACATTGGTTATATTATTTGAGGTCGTTAAGGCCTCATTGTGTTTAGTATTTGAATAAGGATAAAATTTAACTAAACCTGGTATTCGAGATGCATTTGGTCCATTTTTACTTTATTCAAAATTAAAGAGGAGTTTATTATTTTTTTTCACTTAGGGGGTGTTCCAATCTTTTTTTTTTTTTGGCCAGACTAATCCCCCTAAGGTCAGCAGAACCCTGCTCAAGAATACCAGCAATGTTATGTCAGGCTGTAAGCTAGAGGTCCTTAAACGCAATAATAGCTCAATTAGAGTCAGAGTTAGTTAGCTCAGTGGTTTAGCAAAACGATGCAGTTTTGGTGTTCTTAAGTAATGGCCATACGATGTCGTTTCAATTAATAAGGTCATTAGGTAGTTAAATCTAGTTGTAGATATCTGGCAAGTCTGTTAGAGTTGGTTATAAAGGGGGGCCCACATGTACTGAAGCATTACGATCATTGTTCACATTTCTGCTATTGCCTTCTTGTTCTTGTTCTCTCTCTTCTCTCTGTTTTCCTTCCCAATTCTTTTCCAATCCCCAATTTCTTCGATTCCTCTTGATCAATTCCATCTCAACTCCAACAATTCCAGAAATCAGTCTCGAGGCCGTGACAAAGTGGTATCAGAGCAGTTGATCCTCGGCAACTGCACCACAATCAATGGCAGAAAGTACCAGATTCCGCACCATAGAAGAACAGGTGAGGAAACAAGAAGCTAAGCTCCAGGAGCTAGTGGAGGCCATATAGGCGTCTAAATCAGAGCACCAGCAGGTTAAGAAGGACTTGAAGATGGAGCTTGAAGAAAATAACAAACGAATGGAGAGTCTGATAACAGGAATAGAGCAGAATTTCAATCAAGTCCTTGAACAGAAATTCAGAGACCTACTGATCAAGATGTCCTATGAGAAGGAGAAAACAACCGAAGGAGGTAGTAGAATGATAGATCAGCCGCCGCTGCTACCAACACCACCAGCCTATCAGAGGCTATCAGTGGAGTATGAGGCTCAGAGGAACTTCAAGAAGGATTGGAGTAAGTTTCAGATTCCGAATCCTCCTAAGATTGACTTGCAAATGTTTACGGGAGGAAATCCTAGGGACTGGCTACGTAAATGCAACAAATATTTCCTAAACTATCAAGTTCCTGAAGAACACAAAGTTGATGTGATTGAAATGTACTTAGAAGGCAGGGCTGATAGGTGGTTCCAAGGGATCAAAATTGAGAAACCTAAACTTAGTTGGGAGGAATTTGGAGAATTACTGTGCCTCAGATTCAATGATAGGACGTGTAGAGATATAGTAGAAGAATTCAATAAACTGCAATAAATAGGAAGTGTGGAAGATTATCAGGAGAAATTCGAGGAATTAAAGGCCTTGATGATGCTAAAAAATAGAAATCTGGACGAAAACTACTTCATTTCTAGTTTTATGAGTGTACTGAAGGAGGAAATCAAGCCTATGATTAAGATGTTGAAACCTGCAACCCTGGTTGAAGCATTTGAACTGTCACAGTGGCAAGAGTACTCCCTGAAACTGCAGCATAAGAGTTCTAAGGAGAATGTCAAACCTCTGGGAGAAAACAGGCTGGGGTTGTCCAGAAGCACTACTACTACTCCAGGAACTGCTTCATATAAGCTTCCCTTCTACAACAGCCAGAGACCTTCTAAGTCGGGGGGTATGCAGGAAGGCACCAAAGAATTTAGGAGGCTCTCTGCACAGGAGATGCAGTACAGAAGAAATAATGGATTGTGCTTCAAATGTGGGGAAAAATATGGAGTGGGGCATCAGTGTAAGAGTAGTCACATGAACTGCTTAACATTAGAAGAGGATGAGGAAGCTGCATTTGAAGATGCTCTGGGTGAACAAGACGAGCAGACTGGGAATCCTGGCCAAACGATGGAAATGTCTTTGCATGCCTTATCTGAGGCATTAAAGAGAAAAACCATTACCTTGACAGGAGTTCTGGATGGAGAGGAGGTGCTTATTTTAGTGGATACTGGAAGTTCTGACAGTTTTATCAGTAGTGAGTTGGTCATTGGGATGGATCTCAAATATCAGTGGGTGGAGCAACCTTTCTCTGTGGTCATGGGAAATGGAACCTGCGTTACCAGCAATGCTGTCTGTCCTGGGGTGCAGTGGAGTATCAACTAGCATCAATTCAAATTCAATCTCAAAGCCATAGAGTTGGGGGGATGGGATATCATACTAGGAGTGGACTGGATGACCCACTTCAGCCCCATCACCTTTGATTTCCAACAGCTTAGAATCTCATTACACTATGAAGGAGGGGAGATTCACCTGCATGGTCAAGCAGACAAGTGTGACATGGATTTGATCAGGGGAAAGGACTTGAGAACATTTATTGAATACAAAAGACAGATGTGCATGGCCATGAGCTCGCATCAGAATAAAGAGAGCATGCTGGATTCCATACCACAGGCAGTTCAGGAACTACTGCAGGAGTTTGAAGATGTATTTCAAACTCCCAGCTCATTACCTCCTGCCAGGAATGTGGATCATGAGATACCACTTAAACCAGATACTCAACCCTTCAAGCTTAAACCGTACAGATACCCTCACTGCCACAAGGAAGAGATAAAGAGGCAAGTGACTAAAATGTTACAGAGAGGCATTGTTAAGCACAGCAACAGCCCTTTTGCTTCCCCTGTATTGCTGGTCAAAAAAAAAGAAGGAACCTGGAGGTTCTGTGTGGACTATAGGAAGTTGAATGAGCTCACTGTCAAAGGCAGATTTCCAATACCCAATGTAGATGAATTGCTGGATGAGCTAGCAGGAGCAGTGTTCAAAACTAAACTGGATTTGACAGCAGGTTACCATCAGATCAGAGTGAAGCCACAGGACACTTTCAAGACAGCCTTCCAGACCCATTGTGGACACTTTGAATTTCTGGTGATGCCCTTTGGCCTCACAAATGCTCCTGCCACCTTTCAGTCATTAATGAATCAGGTTTTCCAACCTTATCTAAGAAAATTTGTCCTAGTCTTCTTTGATGACATTTTAGTGTATAGCCCTACACTAGAGGATCATCTTCAGCATATGAGAATTGTGATGAACCTATTGCAAAATAACCAATTATATGTGAAGAAATCCAAATGTGCATTTGCCCAGAAAAGAATAGACTATTTGGGGCATACCATTACTGATAGAGGAGTTAGGATGGACGACTCCAAGGTTAGTAGCATCTTACAGTGGCCTGTACCTCAAACTGTCAAGGAGTTGAGGGGGTTCTTGGGGCTAATTGGCTATTACAGGAGGTTTATAAAACAATATGGACAGGTGTGCAAGCCTCTGACTGAACTGCTCAGAAAAGATGGCTTCAAATGGGGTTCACAAGCACAAGCAGCTTTTGAGCACTTGAAGGAGCTAATGTGTTCAGCTCCAGTTCTTAGTCTACCAGACTTCAAGAAGGCATTTGTGATAGAAACAGACGCCAGTGGAGGAGGAATTGGGGCAGTTCTAATGCAAGAAGGTCACCCCCATTGCCTTCTTGAGCAAGGCCCTGTCACCTAAGAACTTAGGACTATCAGTCTATGAAAAGGAACTTCTTGCTCTAGTGTTAGCGGTCACAAAATGGAGACACTACCTGGTGGGAAGCCACTTTGTAATCAGGACAGACCATCAGTCATTAAAATATTTGCTGGATCAAAAGCTGAACACTGCTCTCCAGCATAAGTGGATGACGAAACTAATGGGGCTGGATTATGAGATACAGTATAAGAAGGGCTCTGAAAATCAAGTTGCAGATGCTTTATCTAGGAGGCATGAAATTGAGTCAGTCAATACAAACAACTCATGCCTAGCTATTACTGCTGTAAGACCAGGTTGGATGGAAGAATTGCAGAAAAGTTATGACATGGATGATCATTGCCAAGCAATCATGGCTCTGCTGCTTTTGGATTCCACTGCTCACACTGACTATAAGTTAGTGGATGGGGTGCTGAGATACCAGGGAAAGATATATGTGGGAAGTGCCAATAACACTAGAAACCAGATTCTTCAAGTGCTTCATGGCTCAGCAGTAGGAGGACATTCAGGACAGAAGAGCTGCTGGCAGAAGATCAAGTCACTGTTTTACTAGCCAGGGATGAAACAGGAGGTGATCACTTTCGTACAGAACTGTGACACCTGCCAAAGGAATAAATCTGAGCATGTACCTTATCCTGGGCTGCTGCAACCAATTCCCATTCCCACACAGGCTTGGACTCACATTTCCATGGATTTCATTGAGAGGCTGCCTAAGTCTCAAGGGTATGACACTATACTGGTGGTAATTGATAGATTCACTAAGTTTGGCCACTTTATTAGGCTCACTCATCCCTTCACTGCCAAGGTGGTAGCACAAGTTTTTCTGGACAACATATACAGAATACATGGACTGCCTGAGTCCATCATCACAGACAGAGACAAGGTCTTCACCAGTGGGTTTTGGAAGGAATTATTTAAGGTGATGGGAACAGAATTGCATTATACGTCCTCTTACCATCCCCAATCTGATGGTCAGAGTGAAAGGCTCAATCAGTGTGTAGAGAACTACTTGAGATGCATGACTGGGGAAATGCCATCACAGTGGAGCAAATGGCTACCTATGGCTGAATGGTGGTACAATTCTACCTATCATTCCAGTCTCAAAATGACACCTTTTGAAGCACTATTTGGATATAAGCCAGTGCCTCTGCCCCTGGGGCCTTACTTAGACTCTGTGGTACCTGCAGCTACTAACATGCTCCAGGAAAGAAATAGGATCTCAAATTGCATTAAGGACAACTTAGTTAAAGCTCAGCAAAGGATGAAGTATTTTGCTGATCAACACAGGACGGAGAGGGAATTTGCTGTTGGAGATTGGGTGTTCCTGAAACTCCAACCATACAGACAACAAACAGTGGCAGTACGGAAGTGTCTGAAGCTGTCTGCCAAATACTATGGACCATTCGAAGTGGAGGAGAAAGTTGGCCCAGTGGCTTACAAATTGAAGTTGCCAGCAGGCACTAGATTACACCCTGTGTTCCATGTCTCACTACTCAAGAAGAAGCTGGGTACATTGCAAGGAAGTTCTACTAATCTGCCAGAATTAGATATATAAGATCAATGTCCATTGCAGCCAGAGGCAATCTTGAGCAGAAGGGTCATTTTGCGCAATGGGCAACCTGTCATCCAATTCCTGATCAAATGGAGTCAATTGGAGGCCGAGGAAGCTTCTTGGGAGGATAGGTCTTTCATTGAGTGACAGTTTCCTGCATTCCAGACTTGAGGACAAGTCTGTTCTTAAGGGGAAGGGATTGTCAGGCTGTAAGCTAGAGGTCCTTAAACGCAATAATAGCTCAATTAGAGTCAGAGTTAGTTAGCTCAGTGGTTTAGCAAAACGATGCAGTTTTGGTGTTCTTAAGTAATGGCCATACGATGTCGTTTCAATTAATAAGGTCATTAGGTAGTTAAATCCAGTTGTAGATATCTGGCAAGTCTGTTAGAGTTGGTTATAAAGAGGGGCCCACATGTACTGAAGCATTACGATCATTGTTCACATTTCTGCTATTGCCTTCTTGTTCTTGTTCTCTCTCTTCTCTCTGTTTTCCTTCCCAATTATTTTCCAATCCCCAATTTCTTCGATTCCTCTTGATCAATTCCATCTCAACTCCAACAATTCCAGAAATCAGTCTCGAGGCCGTGACATGTTACCACAATGAGGGTCGAACACGGGATATTACCACAAAGACGGACTTACCAGTTTCGGCCGAGCTACCCGTTGGGGCTAAAGAGGAGTTTATTAGATATTGCGCAACATGTCTACATCCCTTTCGCCAACCTATTTTAACAAGTGTTCTTGTTTAGTGAGTAATAAGGTGAGATTGGATTAGACACTGTTAGGACTACTCTTTCGAAAAATAGTAGTAGTAGTCTACTAATCTAGTGCTCTAAGGAATTTTTTTTTTTTTCCATTTTTGTGAGGGGTGAATTGCAAAATCTATAAAATCAAAGGGGTCAATCCGCGGTTAAAAGAAACAGAAGAAATCGATGAAAAGCAAACGAATATACCCCAAAATCTAGGGTTTCTCTAGCAACTCCCATATAAAAACGACACCACTTACCTTCGCTTTGGCCGTCTCTCTCCCGATTCCGCAGGTTTCAGTCTTCCCTTTTTCGAAACCCTTCAATTTTTCTTCATTAATTTGGGGAATCAATGGCTGTTACCTTCTCAGATCTCCACACAGAGGCTGGCCTCAAAGCCCTTGATGAATTTCTTGCTGGCAAAACTTATGTATCTGGGTCCGTATAATCTGGAATTAACTGATAATTTTACTGGGCTCTCTTGTTCTTGTGTAAAAAATGTTCTTTTTCTTGTTTTGAGCCAATTTGAATGGATTGATTTCAGGGATCATCTTACAAAGGATGATGTGAAGGTATACGCTGCCGTTTTGAAGCAGCCCAGTGCTGATTTGTATCCCAATGCTAGCCAATGGTACCAATCCGTCTCCTCAAAACTTGCCCCAAGGTATGATTTTTTGTTCTTTTTTGCAATACTTTTATGTTTTTTGACGCGGGTTTTGCTTAAATTGTGGATTTGAAGATTATTTAGTGATGATTTAATATCCTCATTTAAGGGTTTTTCGCTTTTTTTTTTATATAAAGTTCGAAATTTTATTTAATTTTAATGGATTTTAACTTGTGCATTTTGACAATTTCTGTCATATTTTTAGCTTTCCTGGAAAAGCTGTTGGAGTGAGAATTGGCCAAGGTGCTGCTGCAGAAGCTGCTCCAGCTGTGGTGGCCAAGGTAGTCTCCTCGACATCTAACTACTTAGCTAGTAAATTTATTGTTTGACTTGTTTGCTTTTCGTACTTTTTTTTAATCTCCACGTCTGTGTTTAAATTTCATATGAGAGAGAACTTTGATGGAGATGGGGTTGTGCGGATCTTAAATATGTTATGGTCGATAGTTAATAATTGCATATCAAAATAGCAAGTTTTATTATTTGGAGAAGTAGAATTAATCTTGAGGCTTCCTTTAAAGGAGTTAAATTTGAAAATTCTAGACTATATGAGTTCCAGGATGAATTTCTACTCTTGAAAGGGTCCAGATCATTGAGTTTTTTGTTGGTAGATCTTATCTTAATTTTTGAAAGCACCACTGGCAATGTGAAATAGTCTATCTTTGAGATTGCAATGCATTGTTCTGTGACTTACTAAGAACCACAAACACGCTCAAGAAGTCATGGTCAGTTTCCTTCGTAATAAATTTTACTCTAGTGTTCAACAGACAAAGATGGACTCTGAGTATATAGTCGGCTCTCTTTCTTGGCATTAAATTTTAAAATACACTAGTTCGGAGATGCTTTGAAATTTATCTAACACGTAATGGCGCCCCCATAGATGGTACCATCTTTTTGGGCAACAACTCGACAGATGTGAAATTGCATAAATGGAAAGAAATTAAAATCCTCTTAGGGTAACAAACAAAAACATGAAGCAAAATTGTTGACAGATGTCATATACAAGAACAGAAAACTTTATTTTGGATAAAGTGCTTCAGAATGGTTGCATAACTTATTTTTCTTTTTCAGTCATGTGTAAGGACTGCTTTATGCATGATGTTTGATTGTTGTTGTAGAATCTGCACTGCATGAAGTATTATATTTAAACATGAATTAATACTTCACATTTGAATGCACAACATACAACCTGGTATACTAAATATTTACGTGTTTTTTCTTATATATGATAGTTGATAATTTCATCATTGCTGAAACTATGTATATCCACTTCTGCAAGAGATGATGTCCTTGTTGATAAGTGTAGGATCAGGTCCATGTTTTGTGTCTGTATCCATGCATCTGGACAAACTTGTGTGACGTAATAATAGCCATGGACCATGAACTGCTGCTGGTTTTGGCATAGGTTTCATTATGCATTCATGAACGCAGCTTGAGGTTTATATGTGCAAATTATTCTTGACAAAATTTTGACTTTGATCTTTGGCAGGAAGCACCTGCAGCAGAAGATGATGATGACCTTGATCTCTTTGGTGATGAAACAGAGGAAGAAAAGAAGGCAGCAGAACAGAGGGAGGCTGCTAAAGCATCCACCAAGAAGAAAGAGAGTAAGCTTCTTTTCAGATGGTTTCTGGCAATGTGCTTGTGATCATTTTGTTTAAAAATAACTTATTGATGGTTTGAATATTGTCGATTGACACTAGTAAAATTGGAGATTTTGTTGGCCATAGTGGTTAACAACTAAATTATCGATCCAAAGAAAACACTTGATCTTAGGAATCTAAGGTGTGAGTTTTGCCTTGTACCTGTTGAATCAAAATTGAACTTTTCCTGATAAATTCATAATCAATTTGAATTCATAATCAATTTGAACATCTACGGTTCTATTCCCATTTGTTTGGTCATGTAATGTATTTCGTAAATCCTATCTCCAGGTGGAAAATCATCCGTTCTTATGGATATTAAACCTTGGGATGATGAGACAGACATGAAGAAGCTCGAGGAGGAAGTTCGCAAAGTCGAGAAGCCTGGGCTTTTGTGGGGAGCCTGTATGTTTTGTTTTTAACCTTTGTTGATTTCTCATTTAGTATGCCTGAATATTTCTTTAAGATACTAAAAATCCCCATTTCTTGTCTTGTGCAGCAAAACTGGTCCCTGTCGGTTACGGTATAAAGAAGTTGCAGATCATGCTTACCATAGTGGATGACCTTGTCTCAGTTGATGATCTCATTGAGGACCAGCTCACAGTTGAGCCATGCAGCGAGTATGTGCAAAGCTGTGACATTGTTGCCTTCAACAAAATCTGAGACCAGTGCCAGTGGACATACCAGCTCTAACGATTATGGGCTGTAATTTTGTTACTTTCTTTAGTTTTATATATATTTTTTTAAATCTATGTTTATGATATAACGTACTTTTCTATTAGTTGTCGGCTCTTCTGTTTGCAAGATTGAAAGATACTTGAGCTATTTAAACCATCCCAAGTTTGAGCATGATGCGTGTTGATTTACATTTGGATTAGACAAGACTAGCTCTTTTTTAATTGACCCATCCTGAATAAACCAGAAGCATGCTGGACCTGATGTTTTGACTAGCATAACAGTTCTATTTTCCTTTGAGTTTGAGCCCATCCTCATCTGCTTGGTTGGTGCTCTGAAGTGGAGGCATGGGGCAAAATAAAGATCATCAGTATGAAATGTGCAGGTATGGGGTTTGCCAACCTTCCAAAGAAGTGTACCACAAATCTCAGAAGAGTACAAATTTTCATCATCTTATCTCAGTGCATAATTTAATATGCAATGATTAATGGGAGTATTATTGAATCTAGTAGGCACCCAAAATGTCAGTAATTTTTTTGCCATGTCAAATTTAAGATCTCCAAGTTCATGTCTCAAACTCATAAAGCTACATTTCACTTCATTTACATTCTGCGTTAAACTACGCCTCAGATCCAATGCTCATTCCACACTCAAATTCCAGATGCACAAACTGAAAGCTGTTTTGTTCACTTCACCCATTAAGTTGTATAGATCTTGTCAAGTTGAGGAACATATATAATCTTAAAAAGCTAAGATTGAATAATAGAAAAGGGAAAGCGTGCAATAATATAATTTTCATGCAAAAGGAAAAGAAGTGTTCAAGAAATGATCTTGCAACTATATGATAACATGTGGTCAGAATTGCCAAACTCACATTCAAAGCAACAAAACCAGAATGGAGCAATGAAACAGAAGAGCAGATTGCTCCATCTTCTATTCCACAGTTCAGATATAATGGACATAACTAAACAATTTAATGATCGACTTCTAAGGCATAATTACATCAATAATGAAATGATCATCTTGACTCAACCACAACAAATTAAAGACTATCGGCTCCTGCAGATAGGGAAAGTGGAATGCGAACTGGCCAAATTGGAAGCACAAACAAGAAGCAGGACCAGCAAGCCTCACCAGAGATCTGATATATTTCTTTGGGGTTGTTTGGAAATCCAAGCGATTTTAATCTCCTGGTTTGGATGTTGAATGTGACCAAATTGTTATTCCACCCCAGATAAACTATATCTGCATCATATGGATGGAAGGCTACCGGTATGGCAGTTAACATGCGAAGATGCAGACTATCATCAACTATAATTTCTTCATTCCTTACAGTGTGTTGTAGGAACCACTTGTTAGAGTTGTAGTCCTCAAGAACCCATATTTTGAAGTCTGAAAATCCCTGTTGCAGTGGACGAGAAACTTCAAAATACTTCAGATATCCTTGATGAACACCATACATACTAGAATTGAAACCATATCTTGACATGCTATATTCCCCGTCTGCATCAGTTGGAAACTCAATGATGCGAAACTCATTAGGATTATTGTAAGGATCATAGGCTATAATTCCAAGTTCACTATCACTCCAGTGCAGATTCTCCTCGAAAAAGATAGGCTTGTGGTGACAGGAAATTCTTATTGCACATCCGGAATTTACAACAAAGTCCTCCCATATTCCAGATTCAGAAGAAAATATCTCAAACTCGAGGAATCCTCGTTTCTGAGGACAACAATGAACTAAAACAACTTTATAACTTCTTAATATTCCTGCCTCAACTTGTGTAACAAACCCCACATTGACCTGTTTGAAGAGATGTTTCGGTGCAGGAAGAGCAAACCACTGCTTGGTAACAGGATTACAAATGTAATATTCCACAATGTGGTTGTATAAATATGGCTTATATTGAAACCAACCATACAACAAAAATCCATTGTGAATTGCTCTGATAAAACAGGTTTGCCCCTTCGCTTCCTGAGAATCTGGTAAAGGGAGTATGTGAAAATCTGGTGAAGTAGGATTGCAAGAATACATATTCGCTAGTGGCTTATTATGCTGATCAGCAAAGTGGGATATTGTAGAACCCTCCACATGCATTCTCTTGAAGAGAAATACCCATTGCTGGCACTGCCCTGGCAAAGCTGAGGCTTGAGAAATGTAGAAACGAGCAAAAGATGGATGAGAGATCAGAGAAAGCCATTGTTTTGAGACGCTTTTGAACCTAAAGACAGACTTGATAGGAACCCTGCAGAGGACCTCAATCAAGAACCAGTCAGGCATACAACCATCTTTGAACCACATATTATGTGTCATTTTCTTGAGCATCCTTGAACAACATTCCCGTTGTAACAACAATTAGATGCAACATATGCTGTAGTACTAATGTAGAAACAACATATGAGCATCTAATTCAGGTTCAATGAAATCTGGATGCTTTGATCAGAATATTGGTCAAGAGAAAATGTTAAACGTATAGGCTTAATGTAGATTCTACCAAGAAAGGTGAGAAAGAAAAAAGGCAGCCAAGAATCGCAATCTTGAAGAATAATAGAACAAGAGAACAGAATTACAAGTCAACAAAATGCTAGGGGCAAAAGGAGAAAGGAGGTTGACTTGCGAATTTGGCGGGGTGTCTGAGAGATAAGATAAGATTGGATACTTTATTTGATTGTTTTGTGGACGCCAGTTCACTTGCTTTCTAAATAAAGAAACTGCATTGGTGTGGATGGGGACATTTGATATTTTATTAAATATTATGGATTGACCTTTTATTGAGTATTTTATTATGGAGATCCAATGCCTTTATTAATTTCTATTTTTTTTTACTTGAATACTTTATTGATATTTGGTTATGGTTTATTTGTACAAATCAAGAAAGGGGTTCAGTGCAATGTACAGTCACCCTGTTTATAGCACAAGTTTTTTTTTTCCTTTTTCGGTTGAAACAAAAATTAACTTCTTCTAAAATAACATAATAAGGAATCTGCTTTATTCATGTTGGCTTCAATAGATTAAGAAAATTTCCCATCCATAAATTAGAGGGAAAATGGCCAATTTAGTCCCTATACTTTTATACTTGTGTCGATCTAGTCCCTTTATTTTATTCTTGGCCAATTGGATACCTTAACTTAAAATGCAAATCCAATTGAGACCCTTTGCGGCGGCGCCACCACAAAATATCAAATGGGCGGGAAATTGACCACATAATGAGGGCTACTTTTGGAACTTCACTTATGGGCTCTAAAACGGTAACAAAATGAGGAGCTTTAGACTCTGAAATCAAAGTGAGGAGCTTAAGTTGAATTGGAGAGCTAGGGTTCATCCAAGAAATGGGTAGTCTGTGTAAATTCTCAGATTGTGTACAGAATCATTGCAAATGCAGGTAAGGAGAAATTGGGCCAAAGCAGCATCAAGTTCAGGTAGCGTTTCAAGTAATAATGGCGCAAATCGATTTGAAACAGCAACGGAGATTTATCGAGGAAAGGATGAATACTACAATGGAGACCTAGTTGTGCGCTGCCGCTGCCTTGAAGAGTGTCGAGTAGTTACTTCATGGACAGAAGCAAATCCTTCAAGAAGATTTCACGGCTGCAAAAACTATGGGGTACTATTTCTTGGTTCTTGGTAAACATATTTCAAATCTGAAAATTTAATGAATTTTGGTGAAGTAAACTATGAATTAATTGTGAATGCAGAAATCTGGAGCTTGTAATTTCTTTCTATGGTACGATCCACCCATACCTCAGAAGATGAAGAATGTAATTGCTTCATCATTGAGGGACCTCAGACGTGTGGAAGCAGAAAATGTAACATTGAAACTTGATATCCGAAAATTGAGAACAAAAGTGAAACTAATGATATTGGCATGTGTTTGTTTATGTTGCTACGTTTTAATTACTACTGTGCTTGCTGGCAATGGAAGACAAAAGCAAGGTGTGTTGGAGTTGAAAATGTTGAACTAGTTTTGGAAATGTTGTAGATCCTTCAAATACATGGCTGCTAATTTCTCCTGATAATTTCTCCTAAATTTGTATATGTTGTCAAGAGAAATATGGTAGTATGTTATGAACTTTTGAGGAGAAATGTGATTCATTGTAAACTTGAATCTGAATGATAGATCCTTCAAGTGCACTAGTTTTTTGATTTTGAATTGTTTGGGAATTGGTTTGGTCACTGGAAACTTGTGGAAGCAAAAAAGAAAATGGACAAAATTGAAGCCTGTTTATGGACATTTCCACCTGGAACCAATTCAACGAAATATCTAACAATTCAGCCAATAAAGTTGTTATAGTAAAGGACAGAATTTTGCATGTCATTTGACCCTTCCATTGGGCACTAATTCAACAAAATAGCTTACAGTTAAATAAAGGTTATGCAGTCAGAATTACACAATCAAGCTGTCTTCTAATGCCAAAAGTGCCTCTAAAAATAACTACAACAGCCAACGTTTATAGAAACAAGCTGTCTGCTAATACCATAAAATCCAATGTTTGAGCAACTTGGTTCAATGAAGCCAACATATTTTAACCCTTCCACTACAAGAAGTCTCAAAAGTAGTCAAAACTAACTAAATGAACAAAAATTAACTGCCATCAACATGTTTCAGCAACATATGACTATCTTCAACTGTCTTCATTATTGTCCATGAAGTTATCCAATTCATCCAACAGCCTATGCGCCTGCAAAATACATTTGAAATGAGAACCAGCAAAAGAGTAATGGCTAATAGTTCGAAATTAGACCGAGTTTTTAATGCCAAAAAACATACAGTTTGTTTTCTTCTTTTGCCTTTTCCTGGAGATACAACACCAGCTATCATGGATCTCCAAGGTTGGGCTCGCGCGCAGGTGCAAGTTTTTTTGGTTTGGCCTGGAGCATGACAGAAAAGACAGCAGGCAGTACGACGAACTCTTTTTGAACTTAACTCTGGAGCTGAGGACTGCACATGAATTGTTTCAGCCACCTCACCAGCTTGGATATTGACTATTGAGCAATGAAACATACATGTAGTAAGCATGCCATTTAAACACAGGAAGTTTAAAGAAATATGCAAGATTCAATAATTAAAAAATATACCTGAATTGGACTCTGTGGCTGCCATATTTTTGGAAGGTTCACTGTCAACTTCAGTGATTGTTGTAGACGCAGACACGTGTGTTTCTTGTGTTGCATGGGTATTAGATGTCCCTGAGACAATCAATGGACAAGTCCTGACATTGTGCCCAAGTCCTTTGCATTTTCTGCACTTGTTGGAGTTCAAAGGAGGTTGCGTTCCACTACCTTCAAGAGGAACCGCATCAGCTGCATGGTTCAATGGACATCTTCTTATATTATGCCCCTTTTTTTGACATTTGGTACAAGTAATCTGTGTAACACCTTTTCTAGAAAGTCTTGTACAGCCTTTGGAATCAGACCGTTGCTCATTTGGTTCCCGTCTCCTTGTCTTTTTGGGCCTCCCAGGAAGTTTCAACTTTTTTGGTGCATTAATAGGGTCCTTCTTTGATTTGTTCCAGTTGTTGGGTCCATTAATCGGTCCAATAGCTGGCTCATAGGCTTTCAAATAGGCATCTCTTGAATAACAAGGATCCATAAGATGCTCTGGCTCATTTTGCTGCAGTCCAACACAGCACACAACATGCGAACATGGAATACCGGTAAGTTCCCACCGCCTACATGTGCATGTCCTTCTCTTCATATCAACTACAAAAGTGCCTCCGTACATGTGTGTTACCTCAAATCTGTCATTATCAGCCCACCTTGCAATGTTTGACTTGGCATCATCCTTAGCTTTTTCCAATTTTTTTAGAATTTTGGGACAGATTTCTTCATTCATTTTTCTCATCCATTCCCTCTTTGTCCGAAGCCGCTCTATAAGATATATTCTAATATTTTCAATCATGCCAAGAATAGGTTTTTCCCTTGCATCTAAAATCACTGAATTAAAGCTTTCACAAAGGTTGTTCAGAAGAATGTCACATTTAACTGTAGTCCGAAAATGTGACATTGACCAATGTCGGGGCGATGTATTATCCATTAACCACTTGTGTGCACTCTCATCATATTGTTTCAAGGTTTCCATCTCGGCCTTAAATCTGTTTACATATGTTGCCCTTGCACAGCCCCAAAACATGCCCTTTATTGTCTCGCCAGGATGCCGTTTCTTGAAGTTGTTGTGTAGATGTCTCACACTGTGCCTATGTTCCACATTTGGAAGAATATCATGCATGGCTGAACCCAATCCCTGCCATCAATAAATGCCAAAAATTAAGCAATCATAAACTAAAGTAATATGGTATTTAAAAATCAGCCATGGTCGTATGCATTACCTTTTGTCGATCACTTATAAATGTCCATTTGCTTTGCTCATGGATGCTGAGATCAAATTTCAAAAAATCGATGAACCACATCCAAGAATTCTTATTTTCTACCTCAACAACTGCGTATGCAATAGGATAGATGCAATCATTTGCATCTATCCCTACAGCTGTTAGTAGAACTCCCGAGTGTGGACCACGTAGATGGCAGCCATTTACACCAACAACAACTCTACAGCCGGCTTTGAAACCTTTCTTCAATGCTGCGAAGCAAATGTATAACCTTTGGAATCGCTCTTTTCCACTAAGCTCATCAATCTCTGTCTCCATATGAATAGTTGATCCTGGATTTGATCGCAGTAGTTCATCACAATAGTCACACATCCTTTTGTACTGTTCCTTGTAGTTCCCTTGGATCAACACCTTTGCCTTTGCGAATGTCTTGTAAACCTGATCTTTGGTAATATGCACATTCAATTCTCGATGGACTTTTTCCTTAAACTCCCCAACTGAAATCTTCCTATTCAACCGCAAGAACTCTTTGTAATGTACACTTAGAAACCCAGAATTGGCCAGCTTATGGTAGAATGTCCTTCCGCAACGATGTTGTGGCCCCATAGTCCGTATGACAAAGGCATCACTATCTGGTTCCTTGGTCGCATGGAGGAACCATTTGCACTTGGCATTCTTGAATTTTGCCCTTATTCTATTGGCATCATTCTTTTTCCAACCATGGTCTTTGCCCCACAACACCCCATAATAATCAACTGCAGCTTTGAGTACCTTCTTTGTATCAAACAGTAACCCAACAAAAAATCTTGGATCTTTCATGTCAATTTCTGGTTTAAACCGAACATACCTTGGCTTCTTTGGTCCACTTTCTTCATCCGAGGACCCATAATGGCTGTTTAACTCTTCTGTGTTCATTGAGTCTGATTCTTCTTGGACAGGAATCTGCTCTCCATCATAAATGTTCAAATCAGCAGCAGCATAAGCTTCTCTCACCTGTGCATGTTCTTGTTTAGGTGTGTATGCTTTTTTTCTGTTCTCTTTAGCACCTGTCTCTGAACATTTTCCCTGCATACCAACCTCAAGATTGCCAATCTGATTTTCAAATAACTTATCAATATTGGATGTACAATTCTTGTATATTATATCATCCTCATCTTTGCTAAAATCATAATCACTGTCATGAAAATCATCATAACTATCATCACTGTCATCAGCCTCATCACCATCTTCTACAGTTTTACTAACTCTTCTTTTGTTTTTTTCCCTTTACCCCCATCAACTTCTTCTGGTGTTGCATGAACTGGAAGTTCATTACTCTCAAAGAAGTTATCAAATGTCATATCTACATGGAACAAGTCTTCATCTAAAAACTTAACAAAGTCTTCATTTTCTTGAGTTGAGCAGCCTTTACTAGCATCATTTTCATCTACTTTTGTCAACAAATCTTTATTTTCAGCAGTTGAGCAGTCCTTGCCAACATTCAAAAGTCTGATATGAAACTCACGAACTACATAAAGTTCAGCTTTACCGCTATGTTTACCTATACAAGTCATCTCCCACACATCCTCCTCAACATGTATTTCTCTAAGTCTTAACTTGCCATCTACTGAAGGGATTCTATACATGTATCTACAATCATCAGTACACCCAAGATACTCACAATAAGTTTTCATAGTTTTCAGGTTCATTCTTGTGACAATAATCCCTTCAAAAAGCTCCATGCTACCCCCTACATATTTTTGTTCTGTTTCTTCAACATAAACCCCGCCATAGTAAATGGCCAGGTCAAACACATCCAGCTGTTCACAGACTTGTGTATTGCAACAGACGACAAAGAAAAAATATATGTTAAACCCTTGTCGACACATGCTCCTGTCTGCCCTTTGAGCAACATGAAAGCAACTTCTCAAAAATAAAGCCTTAGGGACCACATGAACGATTTTTTTTTTAAGAAAAAACAAAAAACTGAAGCCACTTTACCCCATTCGAGAAATGCAATAGTATAATAAACGGAATTGGAACCAGATAAACCAAGCCCACCAACCCCACATACCATTAAATCAGTTAACAAATAAACCAACCCCACACCAAATGAATCCTCTTTTTTCAAAAAGAAATTTTGAACAAAATTAAACCTTTTCTGGTTTCCCATCAGATGACCCATTTCAGAAATGCTGCGTAATAAACACAACAGCAAGCATACCAACCCACATTTCATATCATTAAACAAGTTAACAAAGGAATAAAATCGATTCCTAAACATTTGAACTTACTATTTCTGCTTGATTGTCCTTTATCGAAATCGCCTTTCATGCTCGATTCACACTCCATTTTGTCTGTTGTTGCAATCCCATCGGCCTCCTCTTTCTTGTCCATCATCAATCACTGCAATTTTGCCCAAATAACCCTAATTATTTTCTACATACGTCACTTTCAATAAGTGATGTTCAGACTCTAATTTTGTTACCGTTTTAGAGCCCATAAGTGAAGTTCCAAAAGTAGCCCTCATTATGTGGTCAATTTCCCGCCCATTTGATATTTTGTGGTGGCGCCGCCGCAAAGGGTCTCAATTGGACTTGCATTTTAAGTTAAGGTATCCAATTGGCCAAGAATAAAATAAAGGGACTAGATCGACACAAGTATAAAAGTATAGGGACTAAATTGGCCATTTTCCCTAAATTAGACAACATCTGCATAAACTGTTTAACTATATTAAGATTTTGATGACTCTCACATGTGACATAACTTATAAGTTACAGTAATTTTGACCCTATTATCAGTTGTACCTAGAGGTGTCAAAATGGGTGATTTGGGCGGATTTGGGTTGGATAAAATGGGTAATGGGTATAAATGAATCAACCCATTTATATCCATTTAATTAGATGGGTATATAAATGAATAAGTCAAAAAATGAGTTGGGTAACCCAATTATCCATTTATAACTCATTTATTCTAATTTTTTACAAACTCATATAAATTCATTTTGTAAACTAAATTATCAATTTATACCATTTTACACCCATCATTAATTTTAAATATTTACTTATTATGCCAAATAAGTCTAATTATCAATTTTTTTCCATCCGCGTGCTATGTTGCAAAATTACATATTATTTAATAATTGAACAATGAGAATCTAAAAATTTGGACTAAATAATATGAAAATTAACATAAAAATTTAATCCAAAACTTTGAACCCCTAGTATTTTTTCGTGTATAAATTTAAATTTTTATTTTGAAAAGGTAAGAAAGGAGGCTAAAATTTGTCACAAATTAGTGATGCTAAAAAATGATCAAATTAATAAATTACGAGGAAATAAAGCGATAAGACAAAACCAACAAATAAATATAATAAATAAAACAAAAATAGTTAACATAAAAAATAGTTGAAAATCCTGATGAGGATTAGCAATCACTTCATTTAGCATACAAACAAAGATAAATTTTCAATAAATAGGAATAACCGATAGAACAATGAAAGGTTACATGGCCAAAACTTCTTGCCAACCTTCAGTACCAGAATAAACAATAGCTACTTGAATTCCCACAAATTGGTAGACGAAATAAATACACTTACAATCCATGAAACTTTTACAAGTTAATACTCCTACCAAGGATTGTAACAAAAAGACTGGCAGCAGAAGCAGAATAAGTAAATGGAAATGATAGTACTTCAAATTTGCAACAAAAAAGCCTATTCTCATTTTTCAAAATCCAGGTGGAGCCAGCTCTATCAAAATACTTAACAAGCACTCAGCTTCTCAAGCTTTGTACAACTGCATAGCATAAAACTCCTCCAGCTCACTGTTGGAATCCGCCAACAAGTTTGCTGCCGGCTCAACACAAGTTTGCTGTCGGCTCAACACAAGTTTGCTGCTGGCTCAACACAAAACAGAGAAGATTCCTGGCAACCAAAACCAAATTCAAAGTTCTGTTGTTTGCTACTTAAATTTCATCTAGACAGAAAGATAAAATTCTTTTCACCACATTTCTAACAATCTCCATATATCAAGACAATCAACAAAACAAAAATTTGCAGTCAGGCTCAGAATTGTGAAGTGTGAACGGACAGTGAAGGGTTGATACTGCAAAAGTCAACTCTAATCTACTAGCATATTTCCTTCTGAAGCTAAACGGAACTTACAAACAAACATCAGAAAATCCTTTTCATTCTAAATCATCAATTTCAATGCAATAATTAAAAGCTTAAACAAAAGATAAATGCTCCTAGCCTTCCTGCCTAACTTACTACCAGATGATCATAAGAATGCAGCTTACCTAAACATGAAGGTTAGTAAGTTTAGCAACTAAAGGTGCAAAGTCAATACTCAGTCTTTCTCTATCTTCTTCATCTTCAGAAGCTGAAATCAAAAGTAAAGTTCAATAAGTGACTAAAAATGTAAAATACAAGATCATGTGCACAAAAAGTATAACATACCTGTTACTCCATATAACCAATCCCTAGTACATAACAAGACCTCCACATTTTCTGGTAAGAGCGAAGTACGAAATTTACCCACAATTCTACCACCAATACTGAAAGCTGATTCCGAGGCCACTGTAGTGATAGGAATACTTAAAATATCTCATGCCATCAAAGAAAGAATAGGGTACCGATTTTTGTTTTCTTTCCAAAAATTGAGAACATCCAATTCTTGAGTTGAAAGGAGTCAAGTATCATCCAAATAAGAGTCTACTTGTGATTTATTCCTCTTGTTTGCATGTTGTTGACTCTCAAATTCAGCAAAATCATCATTGTCATTGCCCAAATCACCACCAGAGCAGCCTGCTATTGATCCATCTAGCAAATCACCATCAAAAGTATTCTCATACTCCTCAAATAGTAAATAAAATTTATCCCGAACTTCCTTAGCACGTTCTTCATAATCAAAAGGATATAGCTTCTTAAAAGCATACACCACATAATCCATTTTGAAGCGCGGATACAAAATGACAGCAAAACTCAAAACCAAGCTATAACATTCCCAGTACTTCTCAAATTTCAGTTTCATTTGCTTGGCCATTTCACTCACTTCAATGTCTAAATTATTGATCTCTTCCGTGATAACTTTTTTAATTTTCCAGACACCATGAAAATACAAATTTGCAGTTGGATAGTTAGTCCCGAAAAAAAGGTGGTCAGGTCATAAAAAGGCCTCAGCAGTATTGTAAATTTCTGCACCCTAAGCCATTCTTCTTCAGTTGGGTAAAATATGCTGAAGCTACGATCAACCACGTGCAACTGATGAAAGGCAAGCTTATATTCAAGTGCACTATCCAGCATCACAAATGTAGAGTTCCATCTGGTTGGGACATCTTGATTCACCCTCTTATTGCATGGCAAAGAAACTTGAACAATACACTCTGCAAATTTCAACTTTCTTGATTCACTAGCTCTGATATATTTCACACAATCTCGGATCTTTGAGACTGGTTTGGAAATAACTTTGACACCATCTTGGACAATCAAATTTAGCACATGTGCATTGCATCTTACATGAAAAAATTCACCCTCACAAAATAGTGTATTTCTTAGCCTCAAATGCTGCTTCAACAGATTCACCATACCATCATTGTAAGATGCGTTATCCAATGCGATAGTAAAAACTTTTTTTTCAATAGCCCAATCTCTCAATAAACCTATGACTTTTTCAGCTAATATTGGACCACCATGTGGTGGTGGCATGTGGTGAAAATTTAGAACCCTCTTTTGTAAAATCCAATCTTCATCCACGAAATGAGCCGTCAATGCCAAATACCCATCTGTTGCAATAGATGTCGACAAGTCTGTAGTAAGGCAAATTCGACTTGAAATTGAATTTAATTCTGTCTTTACTCTCTCTTTTTCCCTTTTGTACATCTTTTCAATATCAGCCTTTATCGTGTTTCTCGAAATGGGTAAAGCATCTGAATTTAAGTATACACACAAGTCTCGAATTCCTTCTTGCTCCACCAGTCTATAAGGATGGTTATGCTTCACAATAGCAATTCCCATCTTTTCCCGATAAATTTCTTGGTCAATTGGAGACCGTTCTTCAAAATCAGATTGTCCACGCTTAGTACAATTTGAAAGATGACGCCATAAGTTGCTTGTTCCGGTTGTTCCACCATATGCATAATCACGCTTGCACCATTTACATTGTGCTCTTTGTGAACCATCTGGTTCAACATACAATATATCAAATTTCTTCCAAATCAATGACGTGAGCTGTCTCGAACGCTTAGAAGAACCTTGGATCAACTCATCTGTATTGGCAGGCTCTTGGCTTGCATAAGAACATTGTTCTTGAATGTGCTCTGACAACTCATCTGTTGGATCAAGATGGGATAGCATTTCTGTTATCTATACTACCAACTATGTACACCTCATCTGATGTTTTCCTGTCTAAGACTCTTAGCCTTACATATAACTTGTCCTGCCCTGCCCTCTCAGACTTAATTGTGCTGACTGCACTTGCCAGTTTCAATGACTTGATAGCCAAGCTCAAGTTTCAACAACTTTCAATTTTCAGCACTTTAAAAAGTTCCTTGCCACTTTGGTTTTTTAGCTTTTTGACTCTTTCTAATGGGAGGACCTTACAACAGTAATCAACACTTTTTACCCAACCCTCCCCTTTTTTCTACACCCACCAGTTCAATACACAGAAATAAATCAGTTAACCTTGACTAACTTTTGATTTCCTTATATCAAGAGCAAAAACTTCAAGAATGCTTCATTATCGACTGGTATATCATCTGGAGTAGAGAAGTTGAAGAATAATCTCACCTCGAATGCCAACATCATCTAGAGCAAGAGTTCTATTTTTGGGCCCAAATTCGTAGCCACCTTCAAGAACCGTCACATCCAACGCCTGAAATCGAATCATGAAGTATCATGAACTTGAAACGTAGATGGTTAGTTTGGCAATAGTCGTGGTTGTGCTGTGGGTACCTGTTTGCAGAGGTGGTGAGCAGCGGCCAGACTCTTAACATTTCTCCGGAAAAATTTTTCAAGACACCGCAAGTTTATTCATAGATCAGCTCAGGAATCGGACATGGAAGGGGCAAAAACCTTCAATTAAGCAGAGACGGGGAGAGGGGAATCAAAGACTGGAGGAAGAGAAGGGAGGGCGGAAGCGGTGGGCTTGCTGGTGGGGAGGGGAAGAAGATTGACGGTGAAAACTGAAAATACAAAGAAGTTTGGGAATGCAAGTTAAATGGGTTAATTGGGTTTGATTGGTTACCCAATTATACCCATTTATTAAATGGGTATAATTGGGTAACCCATTTATACCCATATATAAAAATTTAATGTACCCATATCCAATTATAAATGGGCGAGTATGGGTAAAATTAATTAAATGGGTTTATTTGACACCTCT
Organism: Coffea eugenioides; assembly: GCF_003713205.1. Taxonomy (NCBI): domain Eukaryota; kingdom Viridiplantae; phylum Streptophyta; class Magnoliopsida; order Gentianales; family Rubiaceae; genus Coffea; species Coffea eugenioides. The sequence goes on along the minus strand of NC_040035.1, from coordinate 36,848,940 downwards.
AGTTGTACCTGTTGAACCTGAAGTGCAAGTGAAGGATAGTGAACTTCAAAATTTTGAATAACACTAAATATCTGTTGGAAATTTTGTCTATTCACGTTAGTTTTGATGGTTTCCGTCATCTTTCAGTTTAGTTCAAAACACAAGATGTTCGATTGTATGCTTTGAAATTACGGAGAGTGAGCTTTTTTGTATATTCACTTAACCATAAGTGACATTTTTGTTTTTTACCTACCAAATTTCATAAAGTTGTGCCTATTACTGGTCATTTTCTAAATGTCATACTGGGTAGTTTAGAATCTAAGAAGATTGGCATTGGACTTGTGAGCTGTTATCCGAGTTCCAACATCACATGGTTTTGAGATCTCTAGGTTATACCGATCAAATTTCGAGCAATTTTGTAAAAAGGGATATATAATACATCTACCAGCATAAAATGGAATTTTCCAAAACTGAATTTCACCCTAAGGTTCTATCACAATACATCTACAATCATGATTTACACTTTGATTTTTCTTTTTTTTTCTTTTTGATAAAATAGAGACATATCATATTGTAAATTTAATTTAGCGTAATACAACATTTGTAATGAGTGCAACTCCTTTTACATCTTGGGCAAAGAGGGATGCAAGTAAGTGAAAAAGAAAACAAAACTTTCTACCTAACTTTGCTAGCATGTCATGATATACACCTTGATGAGTATAGTAATGTTAAAAGGTCATATATTGTCTAGAGTCATAAATGAATAGTTGGTTCTTTTATAATAAGGGAAAATGACATGTTTCATCCCTCACATTTCGTAAAAAAATTCTTTCCGTCCCTCACATGTAAAACGAAACAAATTGATCCTTCATATTTAAAAATCCAAACTTTTACATCCTAGAAATCAACTCTCAGTTGTAAATCAAACCATCTAACAACCCGGTTACAAATTTTAGGGGTAGAATTGGTAAATCACTCACAAAAAATATTTCTAAGAAATAAATTAAACAATTAAAAAATCTTAATTAAAACCCACTTGCTTCTTCAAAAGAACGAAATAGTGCCAAAGCTCTCAAGCCCTAAACCCTTAGAGCAACAAAACCAAGGAATATCGTTGATGTGTTGTCAACTATAGTTCTTATTAATCTAGAACGTATTAAAGTGTTGAATCCTTGTACAAAAAACATCAACCATCTTTTTCCACTCCCCAATCCTTGCCAACTCCGTTGCATCCTCTTCAGAGAACATGTAAAACAAGCCATCTTGCATTCTTTGACCAGGCAGCAAGTAGTAGTACCTTATAGAATGTTCTTCATATCCAAGCTCCTCTGCAATCTTATCGAGGGAACACAAAGACCATCTCTCTAAGTTACAATAGTGATAAACTGCAACCAAACTCCCTACGTATGCTCTCTCATGCGTAACTTCAAGCTTACCTCCATGATGGACCCTAATAGAAAAAAGATTGGTGTTTGTTCCTGCCAATAATTATTGAGGCCATTAAACACTTGGGACCATAATAGGTGAACATGTTCACATGCTATAACCATTAATTTATAACTCTGATTTGTCTCATCTTCAATAAATTATCAACATCAAAACAAAAATTGGATTTTTTTACTCCCTAAATATTCCATTGCATACAGATAAAAAAAATCGTCCATTTACGACCACAACAACATATTAGAAAACCCCAGTTTCTTGTTCTTCATTTAAATTACACCATAATCAAGATTACCACACAATCATTCAATAATTGTTGTATTTTATTGCACCACAACCCATTTAACGTAAATCAACAAAATTTTTGCCGATTAACATAAAAACTTACCATAGTCTGGTGCCTACCACCCCGTTTCTTCCCCTTCGTTGCCTTCCATCTACAAGGATTCACCACTTTAATACGTTCTAGATTAATAAGAACTATAGTTGACAACACATCAACAATATTCCTTGGTTTTGTTGCTCTAAGGGTTTAGGGCTTGAGAGCTTTGGCACTATTTTGTTCTTTTGAAGAAGCAAGTAGGTTTTAATTAAGATTTTTTAATTGTTTAATTTATTTGTTAGAAATATATTTTTGCGAGTGATCTACCAATTCTACCCTTAAAATTTGTAACCGGATTGTTAGATGGTTTAATTCACAACTGAGAGTTGATTTCTAGGATGTAAAAACTTGGGTTTTTAAATGTGAAGGACCAATTTGTTTCGTTTTAAATGTGAGGGACGAAAAAAAATTTTTTACGAAATGTGAGGGATGTAACATGTCATTTTCCCTTATAATAATTGAGTTTACTATATTATAACTTTGGAATCCAAACAATTAAAACCATTGAAGAGAAATTTCATGTTATTGGTATTTTTGTTTGTTTGTTACCTAAGTAGAGCTTAGGCATTGATCATAATTTCTTTCAAAAAAAAATTACACATACATATACACACAGAAATGCGCACATATTTACCAAATTTTTCATTATAATTAAGAGTTATTTATAATTGAACGATATAAAAATCTCAAAAAAAGGAAAAATTGAAAGAAAAGTATGCTTCAGTTATTATCTTCTTTTTTTTGGGTGAATAACACTTTGCCTCCTGAACAAAGGAAGTAGTCACACTTTATCCCTCTCAACTTTATATACATATATATATATATATATATATGCATGTATGTATGTATTTTTAACCCCCATGAAGGCTAATCAAAGTTAGAAATACAAAAAAAAAAAAAAAAGTGAGTGCAATGACATTTTACTTTTATTCATGAACTTATCTACAACTTAGTACCACTACATATGTGTGCGTGTATGTATTTTTAAGCCCCATAAAGGCTAATCAAAGTTAAAAATACAAAAAAAAAAAAAAAAAAGTGAACGCAATGACATTATTACCCTTTTATTCTTGAACTTATCTATAACTTAGTATCACTTCCTTTCATTACTAAAGATTTACATCTTCTCTATTGTATTAATTGTATAAAAATGTCATACTAAGAAAAGTTAAAGACGGTTAATATTTGGTTTATATCCTTGAAAATTTTTTGTTAGACTAATGTTCACTTTTATGTATGTTTTATTCAATTTATTAGACTTTAAGTCAAACAAAATGGATAAATAACACAATACTAAAAATAAATACAATTGCCAAAAATTTCAAAAAAAAAGGTGATACTATACTCATTTTTTTAAAGTAGTCTTTTATTATTTTAATTTCTTTAGCTTGTAGACTAATATTGTTGTCATTTTTATTTATCAAATTAGTCCAATATTAAATTCCTAATCAAAGTGACAAAAAATATTTGATATGCTTTATTTTTAAATCTAGAGAAGGAAAATGGAGATTAAATCAAATTTCATTTTTTAAAAAAGAAAAGGCAATAATAGTATACTATAAGTATATCAACAAAAAATAAAAATAGTATTAGCCTAAAAGTTCACCTAAACTAAAATAATAAAAAATTACTTTTTTGAACAAAAAACAAGTTTAGTATTACCTCTTTTTCCAAAAATGAAATTTGACAATTATGTTTATTTTAGTATTATGTTATTTATCCTTTTTGTTTGACTTAAAGTATAATAAATTGAACAAAACATATATAAAATTGAATATCAACCCAACAGGAAAAAATTTTAAGGATATAAACTAAATACAAACTTTTTTTTTTTTGCTTTGCTTAGAGATTGTTGTATAGTTGATACACTAGAGAAGATGCATACTTTTTTAACAATAAAAGGAATAATATTAATTTATAGATAAATTCATGAATAAAAAGTTAATAAAATCATTGCACTCACTTTTTTGTACTTCTAGCTTTAACTAGTCTTCATGGGATAAAGTGTATATATTTAAAGTGAAAGAAGGTAAACTATAATTACCCACTAAGTTCAGGGGGCAAAGTGTTATTAACCCCTTTTGTGTCATTGTACCGCCTACCCGGCATCCATCAGGACCATTAACCCCATCTTCTCCACCCAAAAGTAAGAACTCCTGATAGCTAACTTTAGTAAATCGTTAAAAATCTCTTGTAAGCAATTTCACGCTTTCATTGTCCCTTCGACCTCTTCCGCAGCTTCCTCTGTTCTCCTCCACTATTGGTATGACAAAACCCCTTTCCCAAACCCGAGGTACTTGAAAAGTAGTTTCCTTTCTATTCTTTCGTTTATGTTTATGCTGTTTGGATTGTTTGCTTTGTACGCATTCATTTGTATCTGTGGGTGTTTTTCTTTTCTTTTTTTTTTTTGTTTTATCAATTATGTTAGATTACTTATGAGACTTAATTCAGCTGGGTTCTGAGGTGAAATTTTTTTTTTCGATTAATTGGTGAGATTTATCAAATTGGGGGTTAGGGTTTTATCTGGGTTTTTGATTTTCCATTTGAGGACAGGAAAAAAAAAAGACTTGATATCACGCACTTGTCAATTTTACTTTTTTTGTTATTTAAATATAAATAACATTTAATAGAATCAAGTTGGGGAAATGGAAATTAAAACATGAAAAAAGAGGGACATTTTTTTTTTTCCTTTTTTTGGTTATACTTTGAGTTAGTATATTGTTGAAGTTTTGTTAGGTTCATGGTTGATATGTGTGTTGATGGAAGCGAAATGGTGTTATTGCAGGATTTTTGTAAAAATATAAAGAATAGGCTAAATGTTGGTTAAGGGCAGGAAAGTTGCTGGTAAAGGAGAGGCAGTGGCAGCACATTATGCTTTTGGCCCGCTTGAAGATGATATTATTATAAAGCATAGGCTTTTAACTCGTACGACAACTACAAGGGGTGAACCACCATTGAAGAAATTACAAAAAAAATTTACAGCTTTTGCTTTGGAGGTTGAGAAGGAGGGGGATAACTATGGTGATTGTGAGAGACTTGCGAAAGCATTTTTGCAGGAGTTAAATACTTTTGAGATACCTTTGCTGAAGAGTAAAGCGGTTATAGATGCAAATGTTAGGGAGAAGGAGAATTTTAATGAGTTGAAAGATGATATAAACAAGCAGATTTTGCAAGCGCAAGATGATATTGAGGATTTGAAGAAGCAGCTTGAAGCGAGTAAGATTGAGAGGCAGCATAAAGAGGAGTGTGAGGCAATTAGGAGGTTGATTGCTTTGCAACCACCAAGGTCAGAAACTCAGAAGGTCATCTCAGAGCTGGAGAGAGAGATTGAGTTATTGGAGGCGGAGAACACTGCTGGTTCAAGGACGCTGGAGCTTCGGAAAAAGCAATTTGCACTTCTACTGCATGTGGTATGTGATAGTGATTTGTAGAAAATTCGTGCTTTTTTGTATTTCATTGTGTAAATTTTGCAGGCGCAAGTGAAATTAAAAACACTTCTTAGTGCTTGCATGTAAAATTTAATTTGCTGATTGGGGTTGTCCTTTTTGTGATTCTCTTAATTAGGTCAATGGGAATCCTACTTAATTTAGATGGTAGCTAAGTATTCTTTCTATGGTAAAACTCTCCCTAACCCCAACCAGCGAGAGAGGGAAAGAGAGGAAACAAATTGCAAAACATTGTTATGTGTTTCTCCTCCTCTATGTTGCTGTAATATAAGAACTTTCTATCTATTAGGAGGATATGCCATTGTTTTAAATGTTTTCTAGAGTTGCTGATTTGGTTCAAATAGTACAGTAATGATCACCCTTTGATCCATGTACCAGCTAGCTTGCATTGTGCGAAACACACTTTTATGCTCTATTTCTTTTGGAAATCAATAATCCGTTATGCTAGTTAACTGACCACTACCTTAGTAAGTATTATTGTTCATTCTTTTGAATGGAGGGCTTGGGATATCAAGATCTCATAAACAGAAAAGTTTTAAGGAAAGCAGATGGATTAATTGGGTGTGGCTAAATTTTTGTTGTGGTTTACTTGATTCTGAACTGTTAAAATTGGAAGTTTCCCCCTCAAAAAGGGGACTTATAGAGGCACTTATATTTCTTGGGATATTAGAAAGCATCAATAAATCAAAGGGCCACTATTTGAACATTGTATTTATGTACTACCTGTTGTATTCAAATTAATCTGTTGATGAAGAGCTCATGAGGTTGGAGTAGATTCATTGCTTTGTTGATAAGAACTAAAAAACTTGAGCCTTTGGAAGGTAAGGGTTAGCAAGTCAAATGAAGCTGCCTTTATAGTGGTCTTGGATATTGTGGCCCTTTCTCCCTTTATGCATTGAAAAAGAGAAAAAGGGAATTTATGTTTTCTATATATATCTTCCATTTCAGAAATCGAGACTTTGTAGAATTGTTAGTCACAGATCAAAGGTGTATGGTTTGGTGCAGATTATGAGTTGGAATCATAGGTGCTAATAATTGCTGCTTGGCTGTCTCTTGTGAATGATTTGGTGCAAAACTATGGTTGGAAATTCAAGAAGACAGCACTGTCTAGGTTAATGAAAACATGAAAGTGTTGGGGTTAGGAAAGCCCAGGGATGCTGAAATTTGATGTTTTTTAAGTTTGAATTCAAAACATAAGTTGTTGCTGCAATTAAAAAGCAAAACTATGGGGCTTCATAACGATGTTATGCAAAATATACTGAGGGCCAAAATACAGTGAAGCAGGTTAATGTTGACGATTAGCTACTAGTAGCAGGATAGGTGCTAAGTGCTCAACATTTGTGGGAAAGGGGCTGTACAGCCTTATTATTTCTTTCTCCAACCAATCAACACAGTAGTGATAGTCTTCTGCAGTAATGTTAATCTTGTTTATAACCATGTAAATGAAGTTTTGGCCATCTTCATGATCACTTGCAAGAATTGGATAAGCATTAGTAACAGAACATTGAGGTATATGAGTAGTGAGGGCATAGCAGTTGAAACAGGATACTTTGTAATGTACTGAATATTGATGACATCATATACATGTTTATTGTCCTGTGACACCTGTAACTTTTGCTAATCTCCTTTTGGCATGATAACATAATATTCTCCTTGGCTCCTATTTCTCTTTCATACTTTTATTTATTTTTTTATTTATTGGATTTTTTGCATTTCTAGATGTGTTTAACTCCACTGGCTGATTTTAAAAAGATAACCAGCTACAAGAAACTTGTGTCTCTTAAGGGATTCTTTTGACATGTAGCTTTTTCTTGTGCTTTTATCACTTTTTTTTGTTAATACTTTTTGAACTATTTTGACATGAGTGTCAATTCCAAATCATCCTCTTAGACATCACTATTGTGGCTGTTGTACTACTTGCTTAAACTTTTGTCTCTTTATGGTATCATCAACCACAAGAATTTGATGTTCAACTACATTGCTAAGGATGTCAATAAGTTCTCAGAATTTTTGTAGTGTTCTAGTTTGTCATTACTATTGAGAATGTAAATGTGATTCTTCAGCTTCTGGCATCCTGCAAATCACTCAGTAGGATATATAATTGATTTCACATCTTTGTCTACGAACTTTTACCGTACATGATACCTAAAGCTTTTTGGCGCCTTTCCAAGTAACAATCAATGTATTGCGTGACTTGTTCTTTTACTTAATCGTGACCTTCAAACTATTTTTGCAGGTGGATGAGCTCCAAAACACGATAGAGGAAGAGCAGCGTAGTTTGGTTGAGGAGATGCGAATGGTAATTGATGAGCATAAGAATGGGGTGGAGGATGCTAATGGCGGTCCTGAAGCCATGACTGTAGACTAGAGGGATACATTGCATCTTGATGCTTGTATGATTCTCTCTTTGTTCATCTCATGGTACTTTTAGTTTGACTGTTTCCTGTTTCTGTATGTCCAAATTGAATTTCTTATAGTTTCTCTTTAATCAATCTCAAAACACAGTCCACTTTGCCATTTGTTTTTTGAATACTATAGGTAGATCCCCAAACGTGCCTCCCTATCTTCATAAGATTCAAGTTACCAATTTGATGGGTCCACACATTTTCCACCTTACTACACATCTTCAAAGCTTTTTCAGATTTCATTTCCGATCTGTACTATTTAGTATTGTTACCTCCAGATTAGATAGTCATTATTAATCCGGCTTGTTTAGCCCAGGCCTTCTTGTGTTAGTAAGGAGGGCTTTCTGAATAAACTTAGGAGGCGCCTGGTTCTTGCTCTGGAACTGGAATTAGATATGGAATTATATTATATGCATAAAATCAGTATGGGTATGAGCTACTTGAATTATTGAAATTACTATTGCTTGGTACAATTCTTTCTAAAATGGGTATCAAAATTGTTATTCATTTTTTTTAAATTATTCGTTTCTTTGCTGGATTCATTCAAGTCTTCAACAACCAGCACCAGCCACCATCCCACCACCGCCAATCAAAACCTTCTTGCCGCTTTTATTTCTTTGTTCTTTTTATCTCCAATCACCAACAGAAACTCGCAAGTCATATCTGATGATGAAGCAACTTGGTGTTTAGTATTTCCTGTCAACTGGAACCTTAACTAAACCAGGAGTTTGTTAATAACAAGGCGGATAGAATCAAGGCAAGTTTGAGTGCACAGGGACCAGTTTCAAGCTGACTGCCGAGGTTTTCAACGTCCAAGCTAGCAGCCTCATGGATGATGGTGGTGGCTTCTTTTCTCAAGTCAGAATTGAAGTCCTCAAGATCGCGGTAGTAATTTTCGAATGCTAATCTAGATTTGTAGGTGATGGACATGAAAAAGGAGACAAAGGTTGTACATGAGCTTGCCGTGATGGATGAATTTTGGAGGGCCACATTCGGATTTTGGGGGTGAGGATGGAGTGGATGGATAGGAGCGAGGGCAATGGACAGTTTTTGAGACACCATGGAGGAGGAGATGAGTGGTTAGAAGCGAGGAGGGGGAGGAGGTGATGGAGCCAATGGCTAGGGGAATTAGGACTCAAAAGGGAACCAACTGAGCTGGCTCAGTTGGCCACCAGATGAGGGACTGAGTCCCTCCCTAAGCGTAGGTTAGGGGGTTGAACTCTACTAGCTGCGTTTTCTCTCAAGAATTTTTTGAATCATGGCCGAAGGTTATTAGCGTCTTTCGAATCTCTCAATATATTAGATAAATCTATCCTCCTCTCCTTTCTCCGAGTATAAGACCAATTATAATAATGTTATATTTATATAAAAAAAAAAAAAAAAGAAAGGACTTAGAAGGGCAATGGATAACAAAATGTGAAATGAAAATTATCTAGGAATTGGAATCAAAATAAAGGAATTTAACAACCCCCCCTATGAGGTACCAATTTTTAGAATTCATTTCAAAACTTTAAGTAACATAACTACCATCCAAGAACTCAAAATGGACATTATTCCAATTTTATTCATTAAAAAAAGTTGATCCTATATAACAAGAAGTAAGGTGATTCGAGAATTTAGATGCGGGCCTAAACTTTTTCTTCTTCTTCTTTTCCTCCACTATTGAGTTGTACCTTTCGAATTGCTTGCTAGCAAATCTTGTTCGATTCTCCCCAGCATGAATCAAGTACAAGCAATAAGGACTCGTCTATCATAATAGCACCACTTTTGTTTCATATCAATATCAATCTTGTTAACAAATTTTAAATTTTTGCTAATCAACAATCTTAGATTGAATAAAAATTGGAGATGTACAATTTTTGAATGATTAAGGCATTTGTGCATCATGGAGATAAAGCTGCATATTGTCATGTTATATTGGACAGTGTTTTGTTATATGTTTTGTTTTTTAGGAAAGTGTTTTGTTATATTAATTGTCACCATAACTAAAAATATATTACTGTACAAGTTCTTATGCACTTAGGTTACAGTGGATTGCAATTTTCTAAAGAAAAATTGCTATATTTTCCGTAAACACATTTTTCAATCACCTTTTTACTTCACATATATCAAATCGTTACAGTAATTTTTCTGCAAAAAGTCCATAAAAATGCAATCGAAACAAAGCCTTATGTTGCTTTTTTAAAAGTCTGTTACAGGTAATGAGTTGATTACAAAGTGAAGGACATTGCAGTGATTTTATTGCACCAAATCATTATTTGTACAGAGAAAGTTGCAATGCAATGCTTCACTCACAGCCTTGCCACTACTCCAAGAGCTTCTTTCCTCCAATCATGGAGTGCTCTGTTATAGTAAAGATCCCATGAGTTCTTTCTTTTCCCTGTGGTATTGGTGGTTTTGAGCCCATTATGTAATTGTCCAAATAAAAGTTGCACATATCTAAATTCTTGTTCAGTTCCCCTTTTTCTTGTCTCCTAACTCTTCTTTTTGAAGAGGTTCCAGTCTGATCTGATCTTTTTAATACCCTGCAGAGATTAGATGAAAATGCAAATGAAACCCCCTAGAATCTTCTGTGGATGGAGAAGAAATAAGCTCGAATATAAGTCGAGTCCTATACGCTATTAAATAACTTAGTTAATCATTTTGAACCCGTGATTTCGCTCAAAAATTGTTGAAATGACTGATACGGGAAATAGATTCTATTGTTAGAAAAAGGGCAGCTGTACTTTGAAACCATTGGCCATAGAATTCAAAATACAAGAAAAATAAGGAAATTGCACTCCTTTTGTACTAAAATTTTGGCTCTGTCGATGCAGTAGCAAAATACAAGGTCTTGGGGAAGAAAACTCTTTTCTAACTCCTTGCTTTGGGTTTGGTTTGTCAAATTGAAAATCGTGCTTTTCACTTGGAGAATGTATGCCGACCCCATTCATTGGCTTTGTCCTTGGGAATGCTATGTTTAATTTTCTTAAACTTTCAATTTCATGTGGCTCAAATGAAGGTTGTGTTGTATGTAATTTGCTTGTATTTTTGCCCACTTTTGAATAAAAACTATAACTCATCAAAACAATTAGATCCTTTTCCTCATTATCCTTTTGTTTCTCTCCTTGAGAATCAATCGAAACAGCGTAAATCAAATCCCTCCAATTTCCCAATTTTCCTTCCCTTCCCTTCCCTTCAATCCAAACGGTGTCCTTGAGGTGAAGTGATGCCATACTAAATTAAAATTTATCATACAACCGTTAGCTATTCAATTTCCAATAAGATAAATGATGGTAGAAAAGAGGTTAAAGACTGTTGGAATTGTTATTTTTAGGAGTTTCACAAAATATATATATACATTGTAACGATTTGATATATGTAAAATAAAAAGGTGATTAAAAAATGCGTTTCCGGAAAAAATAGAAATTTTTTTGTGGAAAACCACAATCCCAACATAATGGATTCAATTAATTCAATGTTAGATTTTAGTCAGCGGAATCTTAAGCTTTTACAAACAACTAACAAAGATGACCATGAAAGTCGTTTGTTTATGGGTAACAACTAACAATATAGTGATTTTTTTGTAATCAAAAGCCACAATCATATTTTCCAATTATCGTCAAACACTCCAATTCACTATCATCCCTTCAAAAGAAGAAAATTCCAACAATGCCATATGATTGGCCAATAACAATCTAGTAATTTGCTAAGAATTGCCCTGTGGCCGTGCTGGACACTCAAGCAATTGACCGCAGTCAAAGTCTCGGGTCCGTGAAGTCAATTTACCAACCGGAGAAGTTGCGTTTTTCCAAAGTGTTCTTTCCTGGAAGTATTCGTGTGGTTGTTGTTGTTGATAAGAGTGCCGAGTCCAAAGCTATACAGCATGGAGAAAACTATCCATCCAACTCCGAAATTATTTCCTTTGTACTTTTTTGGCTCCTCAACAATACATATTGTCATAAATAAATTTCTCAATGAAAAAAGTGTCACGTTTAAGGATTTCTGTCAAATTTAGTCGTCAGTGCAAAATAGGAAGATGAGTAAAAGTGTAAAGAAAGCCCTTAGAAAAAAAAAAGAGACATTTAAAAAAGGTGTATAAAAAGCCCTTAAAGTATTTTTATTATCAAGTTTTGGCCCTTAATCTAAATTTTGTCTAGAATAGTTCGTGAACAAAGTGTATGCTTTTAACCCTTCTGGTCATTTTAGTGGTAAGTGCAGTCGGAATCAAAGGGTATTTTTGTCCAACCACTTAATATAACCATTGGAACCAGAATCAGAAAGGTTAAGACCAAAAACACACTTCCCTATTTGAAATCCTTTAAACTATTTAATTTTTTAGTAGACAAATATATCTTATGATGATTTTTACATATTAAAATTAAGGAATGATTAAATCCATGTCACTTTGTTCTAAATCCACACCTTATACAAAAATCAAACAATAAAATCCAAGAATCAATAAAAAAAATTTCCCAAAGGAAAAACCGATGCTTCTACTAGCAAATCTTTGATAAATAGGGAAATAAGTTATCAAAATTCCCAAGATACTGAAATCATTTTTTTCCTCAATAGATTGTAAATTTTTTCAATTAGGCTTCTAGTCCAACACCCAAGTCCTACATGAAACTCGCTTTATTGCTTGAGAGTACGCTATCAAATTTCCCAGAACCTTCAAATTTCAATACGAACCAAAGAAGCTAAAGGACCAACAACCATAACCATCTCTTTAAACATTTTCAATTTTTAATGCCTTAAATTTTTGGAAGTATGATATTAAATCCTCAAAACCATCTTGTCCACAGAAAAGTATTCACAATTAGCTGTTAGTATATTGTGATCGGTCACATCATGGTTGGATTGCATTTTTCTGGATTTTTTTGTAGAAAAATTACAGTAGCGATTTGATATATGTGAGGTAAAAAGTTGATTGGAAAATGTATTCAGGGAAAACGTAAGACAAGGATGTTTCCTAGGAAAATGACAATCTTGGAACAATTTTCTAAGAATCTTTTTCACGTCTTTTTCACTTTACCAACAATGTGTTCCCTGTTTGTTTAAAATATCCTCTTGATAATATTCCATAGTTTTTCCCTTAGCCATTTTTCTATGTTATCAGTAGCTTATCTTTTTTACACAACAAATCATATATATGTAGTATATTTGAAGGTAGTGCAAGGTGCAAACTCTTTTCCTTTCTTGTCTACCTTTTGACCATGAAGCGTGTTGTGTGAAGCACATTGGGGTGGGAATATGAGTGGGTTTACTTTTTTATTATATTTAGTGTAATCAGACTGCAAGTATTCTAGAAGAAAAAATTACCACTTTTACTTTGGTCATTGGTTGAACTGTGGTTTATTATTATGGGATCTAGTGATCAAGATTGAGATATTAAAAATTAGTTCTAAGGTTGATATTACATGTATTCTTATAAACGAAATATGATAATTTTTTTATACACTGTCAGTGTATAATTTTTTTAATACTAGTTTGTTTAGATCACACCACATAATATGAATTCAAATTTGAATTTTAAATTATACACATGTAACATACATTCAAAACTACTACTATGAAAATATTACTACACCGTTAGTACATAAAATATTAATCCAACAAAATAACGGTTTATTATTAATTATGTGTTCAACAGTTTAAAAACTTATGTACCATAAATCAACAAAGGATCTGAAATCCCTTTTTGTGTAAAAAGAATGACAAATTTCAGCATTAAGAACAATCAATCACTCCATAGTGATGGGATAAGTAGGGAACCACTATTGATTTTATTTAAAAAAAGAAGAAAAAATTACTCCATAGTGAGTTTTTTTTTATTTTTTTGTCTAAAATGTTTGATTTTACTCTATTTTAGAAAAATATTTAGACAATTATTCTTATCCATTTGCATACATTAATAAATAAAAAGGTCTTTAGGCATTCTTTTTTTTTAAAAAAAATTAAATTAAGAAAATATCTAAATACAATAAAAAAAATTTTGAGTGTGTGAATTATGGTAGATTAGTTGCAAATGATCACGTATCCTCATGCGAATGAACACGTGTCCACTAGCCCAGCTTGTATACACAGTAGTATGGAATGAATAGATCCGCTTAAGATACGGACAGACGCTTACTTCTGTAACTGAGCCTTTTGTTTAATACCGTCAAATACTTCTGAGGGATAATTGCAGAAACCTCCTCTGAGATTTCTTACAGTTGCACTCATCTTCTCTGAAATTTGAAAAATAGCACTAACCTCCCCCAAACTTAAGATTTTGATAGCAACTTCAGCCCATGCTAAAGAAAATGCTATTAAAAAAGTTTTTTGGGAAGTGAGATAATAATTTTGTTCTATTTGTACTCTTTTGCCTCTTGTGAGGTAGTATTAATAAAAAAATGAAAAACATTAAGAGATGGAAATAATTAGTGAAACTCCGAGGATCTATGTGCAAAGAGAACAAGGGTAGCAGTAAAATTTGGAAGAAACAACAAATATATGTTCAAAAATATGAGGTTTTAAAGTATATAAAGAGATTGTTGATCAAGTAAAAAAATTCAATTTTAATCAGTATAAGAGAGTTTCTTATTATCATGCTTTATAGTATATCGATCTCATACTATTTACCATATTTCATACACAGTTATGTTCTTTCATGATAAATACAACAATTTCATCCTACTATAACTAACCCTACAACTTTATGTATTAAGTTTAGATGATAAAGGATTGCTTACCTATCATCTTTTAATTGCTACAAATTTTTAATAGAAAAATCCTTCGATTTCGCCTTGATTTCTGCTATCTTTCTCCATTTGTTTCATAAATACATATGATGAAATAAGTTCAACCAAAACTACCAAAACTTAATCGTTTATGAAGTCTTATGTATAGGTTTTTTTCTCCTACATTTTCTTGTTTATGCTTCTCTTCTATGTAGAAACTATATGATTTGCATTGTCCTCTCAAGTGTTGTCAATCACAAAATGACACCATGTTGGAGCATCAAAATGACACCATTTTGTAATTGTACTTATAGTGCCTAATAAAACAGAAAATAACCGTTAATCTTATTTAATTAGTTATTTTAAACTTGTTTATTGCCATAATTTTTTTTGCCTCAAATTTGTTTACTAACAATTTTAAACTCTTAGGGTATAGAAGTGAATTTATTCTATCTTATGTCAATTATAGGCCCCAAATTCATGCTAGGGGAGTTTAGTGCTATTTTTCAAATCTCAAAGGAGGTGAGTGCAATTGTTTGAAACCTCAGGGGATGTTTCTGCAATTATCCCTACTTCTAAAGTATGACAATGGCTGCAGCTTTTCTCTGACGAAACAATCCAACTCGAAAATTTTGTCTTTTTCTATTATAATAATTTCGTGAATAATTAAAAGTACGATAAAAACCGTAAATTTGTCCCAGCCACGGCATTGGTTACTATTATGCCTAATTTTAACGGGTATCCGAACTCGAGACTTCAGGTGTTATTTTTAAAAAAAATATATATAATTAACTTGTAAAAGTGTCGACATGAAGGTATACAATAGTCATGACTGTATATTCACGTTATAAGTTCGGTATAATTAAAATATGTTATGGTGGGAATAAAAACTTGTGTTCTAATTCAGGATCTTAAGTATAACTTAAAAAGAAAAGCTTCTTTATTATGTATGTTTCATCGATTTTTTGATTCAAATAATGGAGTAAAACACCTTTCAAACTCTTTCCTTCCAAAACTAACAATGAATTTTTTATATCATAAGTTCTCTACACACACATATATATACAGAGTTTATTGCCAAAATAACTTTTTTTCCAAAACATATCTTCAAAGTAATCTAATTTTAAAATTTATTACCTTTATAATTCTTTTTTTGCCACTTAGGCTGCATATATATCAAGATGGAGATAGAAACACCCTCCATTTCTCTTTCCATCTAATATCTTCTTCAATTTTCTCTCTAAGCCTTCCCGCATTTTTTCTTTCTATATCTTTCTCTTGTCAAACGTAATTATAAGAAACTAATATTTATATTAATAGCATCTTAAAAATATTCTTCTTTAGTTGATAATTTCAAGACAAATGAAAATTATTTTCTTGTCTTTTCAAGGAGTAGGAAGGATAGCATAAACAAATATGATAGCCTTGAAATTTTTGTAATAGCTTACAATTTCATTGCAATTTTTGTATTAAATTTTTTTTTTTTTTGAAAAAACATATGCAATAGGTTTGATACATTTAAAAAATGGCAATCAGGATAACTAGATGGCAACAATAATATTATTATGGGAATAAAATTTGAAAGTGAATCACATCAGGAATATTTTTTAGCAAGAATGTTATTTTGGCAAAAAACTCATATAAACACGTACATGAAGGCAACAACATAAGAGTCTGACTAATTCAATGTCTTATGCATGACAATACGAATTAAAATTATAATGCAGCGTGAAGTCCAAAAAATGATGTTAAATTTACTCTTTCTTTCAGTTCGGTAATTTTACACGTAGTCATTTATTCTCATATGCACAATTTATATACATAATTTTGCCGAGCTTATATGTTAAGGTTTAATCATAATTTTGGAAAAATACCCACATAGGGAAATTCTTCAGTTAATAACTTATTAATAATTAAGTAAATAATCATAAGACGAGAAATGATGAATTGAGTGGTACGGGGGAGAGAATATAAGTGAAAGGTTTCAACTCCGACACCTCCCATTTACACTAAAAAGAAAGCGTCAAAAGAAGTAAATAATCATATGTTGGTGTAATCTTGCTTTTACCCATGAGGCAGTAAGTTGGTAAAGAAGAGAAAGGTAGTTTTCCTTTGTTAGTTAGTTTTTAGTAAGGAAGAACATAAAGGAAAGGAAAGATTCAAGAGAATGAAATGTAGCACTACAATAGTCAAAACTTTTCCTCCAAAATAGGTATGACAATTGAGACGGGTGCCCGAAAATTTTCCCCGGTTTAAAAACGGCCGCCCCCATCCCTCACCCAGCCATTTGCTAGAAAAAATTAATAAATATATAAATATATATGTGTGTGTACATAATTATATATAATATTTAATTTAATTAATTACAAATTTATAATAATGATATTATTAGTTATATGTATTATATATATTAGTATCTGTAAAATAATTGATATTATCAATTATACTAATAATTATACATATCTACTAATAGAAATTATTAATTAGTTATACTAAATTTATTAATACATTTATACTAAATTCCTAATTACACTTAATACAATAATACTTTTTCTAAAAAAAAAGTACATTAATGACTTAGTGATTGTATTTGTGTCAAAAGTGAAAACTTGACTACTTTAGTTGTATTTGTTTCATCATGTTGAATTGTATTCCAATAACTTTTGTTTGATTGTTTTTATGAGTTTCAATTGTAAAATTATAATAAATAATAATTTGGTGATATGTTGGTATTTTAATACTTAATTATTTACTAAAATTTGACTATAATGAAATTATATAATAATATTTTATTAACCTCGCAGGTACTTCGTGAGGGAAGCGGAGCAGGTTGGGGGGAGTAGCCCGTTGCCATCACTACTCCCAAATTGGACGGAAATTGAAGGAAATTTTGAGGAAACTTGTAAAATTTTTTCAAATGCCTATTTTGTCCTTAAAAAGATTTTGAACAAATATTTAATGACTTTTATACCCAAAATCATTTCACTAATTTTCAAAACCCCCAAATAATATGTGAACCCCTTCTCTTCTTTTCTCTCACAACTTAAAGTTTTCCATTCTTTTCTTTTCTATCCTAAACTCCCAAACAAAGCCTTAATCGTTAAAAGTCAAGCGGTAAGTTCTGGAACCGCACAAACCCAATCTTCTCTTCTTATTCCAAACGCTACCAAATCACAATAAAGTCTCACACTATCATCTCATCAATTCTTCTCTTTTGCTCTCAATCCTGGTACCACTCTCCCCTTCAGTCGCCGTCAACTCTCTCTTGACCTCGATATTCTCTCTGGTAACTCGCAAACTCCCCTTTTCCCCCCCTAAATTTCTACAATTTTTACTTTTTTTTTTCTGATAATTATACTCAATTTTATGCATTCATTCATGCATATATGTATATGCTGTTGCGATGGCGTGTGAAAATAACTCGAATTTTTTATTTCAGTTGTTTAGTTCAATTTCGATTTTGATAAGCTTTTTCTTGTATTTCTTTTCTCTGTGAAAGGAGGAAACTTTTGAAATTGAGTGGTGATTAATTATTTATAGTGTCCAGGTCTGAATTTAGATTGTTGGGGGAAGTCATGGTAATGATACGTTTAGTATATTTGTGATTTTGTAGAGCTAATTTCCTTTTTGCATTTTGATTATGGATTTATTTAGAAATGTTGAGGAAATGTTTAAATTTGCTGTTATAGACACTCATAACATTCATTTTTTGCGAATATCTAGTCAAAATTTGTACCTTCTTTTGGTAGTCGTTTTAGTACATGATTTTTGCTTATAAAATTAGGTTTTTAATTGAAAAAAAAAATCGTCTTTGGATGTGGATGAAGTGAGTAAATTGTCAGTGTGTTTGTGTTTTATTCTTCTTGTTTTGCATGTACATGATTTTTGCTTATAAAATAGTTTTACAAATCTTAGTTAATCCTAGCAACGTAACATGCGTTTAGCTGCTCTCCTGTTTATCTTGAGGTTGCTTGTAGTCTATCAGTTGTAGTTCAATTCTAATTTCTTTGGTACAGGACGGCCTATGCACGGGTGCTTGTGATTTAGGTTTTGGCTAGTTAACGTATTGGATAAAAGGATGTCGAGTCAAAGAAACACACACTGGTGCTACCAATGCAGTCAACCAGTTCAGCTTCAAAGTGGTAATCTTGTATGTCCGTATTGCGATGGAGGTTTTGTTCAAGAACTTAATGAGGTCAGAAGCAATAATTTCCGCGATGTAGAAGAACTTAGTCAGCATTTTAGAGCTCGAAGAGATAGAGATTCTGAGGATAGATTTGTGGAACCTTTTTCAGGTCCTGGATTTGAAATTATGGATGCACTTGATGCTTTTGTAAGGCAGAGAATGGTAAGTGGGAATACCAATTTTGATATTAGATCAAGATCAGGTATGGTCCCTGAACATAATATGGCTTTTCGTCGTGGTCCATGGTTGATATTCCGTCAAGGTCCTGTTCATGCTTCCAATAATGATGCTCTTGATTTGCTATTCAATGGTAGTCCACGGATGGGGCAGCGTAATTTTCGTGATATTTTTATGGGACCTGGACTGGAAGAGTTAATTGAACAACTCGCCTTGCATGACAGGCAGGGTCCAGCTCCTGCTCCTCGTTCCGCTATTGATGCGATGCCTACAATTAAGATCACTCAAAGGCATCTTAACATCGACACCCATTGCCCCGTATGTAAAGACAAGTTTGAACTTGGTACTGAAGCGAGGCAGATGCCCTGTAACCATATCTACCATTCTGACTGCATTGTTCCGTGGTTGGTTCAACACAATTCTTGCCCAGTCTGTCGTGATGAGCTTCCTTCAATGGGTTCTGGAAGTTCTCGTACTAATAGGAGTTCAAGGAATGTTAACCCAAGCAACGGTAGAGGGAGCAACAACGGTAATGGTGGGGAGAATCAGGGAAGGAGGAATCCATTCTCGTTCTTGTGGCCATTTCGTTCATCAAACCAAAGCAGTCAGAACTTTGATGAAGCAGGAGCAACCAGCTCAACCACTATGAATGAAGAGAACAACAATAGGTCATATTACCCTGGATGGCGTTTTAATTATTGAGTCTACTGCAGCTAGCCTCCCTCTCTTGTGGCAGCACTTTGTGGTGAAACTCCATTGTGTCAAGTTCTGCTTTATAACTTAGTATATAATCTAGCTGGTTTGTGTGTAGTTTTGTATTTGCCTTGCCTTGGACTTCAGTCTGCTTTCAAAGGTAAGGTATGGCAAAGGTCATTTGTCCTTATTAGTACTGTATCTTGTGTAATTTTTTTTAAATCTTTTTTGAGAAAATAATGGTTGATATCAAGCGTCTCTAGTGTGTGGCTGAATAATTCACAGATTATTGCTATTTATCCTTGGGGTATTGAAATTAAATACAAAATTTGGCTGGAATCAAGGGATGCAGCAAGGGATGTGAAAACTCTTTAATGAGACGTACTCTTCTCATTATAGATGCATCAAGGGATAACAGGAGCTCGAGAAACGAGCTCATGATGGTACTTTCAGATAGCTTGGATTTTATGGTTATGAAATTTAAAATTTTTCAAGAACGACATCTCCTGCTTTTCTAATAATTGGATATTTATCCATGTTGATGCAGGGTTTGGAAAGTTTAATCTGTTCTATTCACGTAACAAGGGGGAAAAAGAATCAAACACATGCCGTGGAGGCATAAAATTATTTAAACAAGTGGGAGACACAAGACTAGTTTAAATGGGGTTTAATCCTCAAACTTATTTGTTTATTTAAAGAGTTTCATACTGCGTTCGGTCTTAACTTATTTTTGTATTGAATCATGTTCAAAGAAACTTTTATCAAGTAGAGTTTTCGTCGAGATCAAACACCTTATATTTTCACATATAATTTTTAATTTTATGTTGATTGAGCCAAAATATAACTAAGGTTGTCATCAATTGCTACTCAAATATGGCTTGGCGGGCTAAACAAACTAGCTTTTATAGTTCAATTTGAATAGCTTTTATGGTTCATGTCGAATTCTAGTGTCTCCTAAGCAATACACAAATGAAAATTGGGATACTTGTAGAACCTCTCCCAAAGTTTCTGACAGTTGTACTCACCTCCCTTAAAATTTTAAAAATAGCACTAACCTTCTTTAGCATGAATTTGGAACCTATAACTGACATAAGATAGAGCAAATTTACTTATATATCCTGAGAGTTTAAGATTGTTAGTAAACAAATTTGGGGCCAAAAAAATTAAGGTAATAAACAAGTTCTGAATAATTAATTAAACAAGATTAACAGTTATTTCTTGGCTGAATAGACAATGTAAGTGCACTTACAAAATGGCGCTAATTGATGCTCCAGTGGTTTGTTTGGATTGGGCTTTATTTCCCCAAATTTATTTGCTTACATCATCATTACAATTTCCAATACACCTTTTTATCTTCCCAATTACCTTTTTATCTCACATACATCACATCACAAAAAGTGTTACAGTAAAAATATCTCTAATAATTCACAATCCAAACAAACTTGAAAGGAAAGTCTAAGTTGTATATTATCTGCATAGAAAATAAGCAGAAGAAGAAAATATAGGGGAAAGAAACTTCCAAACAAGGCTCTATAAGAGAATAAGTGCAGATGGTTTTGGCTGTGTTTTTAAACTCAGACCGGGTCGGGCGGTCCGACCTGATCAAACCGAGAACCAATCAAGTGTCCGGTCTGAATTGTTCTTCAAAATCGAAAGACTAAAAATCAGGTTAAATCCGGTCAAAAATCAGGTTTGACGGGGAAAAAATCGAAAAAACCAGTTCAACCAAGCAATTTTTTTGAAAAAAGGTTAAATTTTTTAATATTATGTTTTGACCCTTAAATTTTTAAAACTTATTAATATACCTCAAATATTTCATACTTTATAAATGTTGTCCTAAAATTTGATGTTATTTTTCAATTAAATCCATAATTTTAATTCTAAATTGGTTAACGTTCATTAAATAATATAAATTGCTACTTGATTATTCTAATTTCTTTGTATTTTTTTGTTAAATATATCTGAAATATCAAATACATATGAATATACCTTTATTAATATTAACATACTTTTAGGTATTTTATATACAATATTTTAATTTTTAAATAATTTTTATTTATGACATCGTCCGGTTTAACCCCGATCGAATTCGGTCGAACCCATTGACCCCTAACCCCTGAACTCGGCCGAGTCGATACCCAGTCTGAGTCTAAAAACATAGGATTTTGATTGAATTCATTTTATCTTAAGCATTCATGAAACGGAAGGAAAAAGAAAACAGAAATCAAGGCAAAAATCTAAGGATTTTTTTATTCAAAATTTGTGGCAATCAAAAGACAATAGATAAGCAATCATTTATCATCTCAATTTAATACGTTGAGTTGCTTTTTCTAGTTGTTGCTAATGCAACTTATTCTCTTTATCCTTATATACTCTTCAGTTTCACTAACTATTTACACCTTTTAATGTTTTTCGTTCTTTTACTAATACAACCTCACAAGAGATAAAAAAAGGTACAAATATAATAAAATTATTATTTCACTTCTCAAAAGATTTTTTTAATAGCATTTTCTCAGACATAGGCTAAATCTGCTATCAAAACTTAAGTTCAGAGGAGATAAATACTATTTTCAAAACCTCAGTGGAGGTGAGTGTAACTACGAGAAACCTCAAGGGAGGTTTCTGCAATTATCCCATGAAAATTCACTGAGAACCAGAAGCCCGCGACTGCTATAGGAAATCAGGAAAGTCAGACGTGGATTAACAAGATGAGGGGCCCTCCACCAAAGTACGGGACAATCCCGCCGGAAGACGACGGCGGTGGCGGCGGCGAATCTCTCCGGCCTATCACCCCTGCCAACCCAGGCGGCGCAAGCGTCGGGGTTGGTGGCATCCGCAAGAAGGCTGCTGGGGTCCGACAATGGCTACTATTGGACTCCAGCGGCCAAACCCAAGTGGTGGAGGCCGGAAAACACGCCATCATGCGGCGGACGGGGCTTCCGGCGCGGGATCTCCGGATACTTGATCCATTGCTCTCCTACCCCTCCACCGTATTGGGCCGTGAAAAGGCAATTGTTATCAATCTGGAGCACATAAAAGCCATCATCACTGCCCAAGAAGTCCTCCTCAATTCCCAAGGCCCCTCTGTCACCTCTTTCACTGAAGAGCTTCAACGCAGAATCTTGCGTCATCACCAAGCCAAATCCCAGGTGTGTTTTCTTATTCACATACTAATATGTTATTATGTATTTAATTTTTTAATTTTAAACCAATTGTTGGGGTTTCTTGAATTCCTTGTTTATTTGGAATAATCTTCAAGCTGTTTTTTCCTGTTTGGAGAATTATAGTATTCAGCTCGGTTATGAGAGCGATTAAAGAAATTATTAATGTTTGCTGCACTGAAATTTTGAAGATTTTTTCCCACTAGCACTTTAATTTATATTATTTAGTAAAGAAAACATAGTTTGATGGTACAAAAAGTCTGTATAATATGGCTTATGGCTGTTCTTTAATTTTAGGAACTTAGTCATTTAGGGCACTTGTATGCCTGTGGAGTGTGGACAGCAAGCACCACGTTATAGTTTTTTTCCGCTTTTTGGGTTTGTCTAAGCTAATTGCAATGAATGTTTATGAAGTATAGTTTATCGGATGATGTATTATAGAATTGAATCTTAAATTTGCTTGTGCTCTTTCATAAAATTTTTCTTGAAAATCTTGTATCTGAATTCGAAGTCTTTTGTGAACAACATAAAGATAATGGAAATAAAATATGTTGTGATAGTTGTCTTGTATCTTACTGACAATTATCTCAATTTCGACATCAGTATACACTATTGTCAGCACTCACTCCAGTTCAGGCACATGAATAGTTCCTCGATTACCTACTAATATAAAGCTCAAAGGGATGGTGTCCCATTGCTTCTGGGATGCAGCATGCAGTTCTTTAATTTTCATATGGTAATCTTGAGCTTATGTTCATGAAAACTACACTTCTTTGTTTTCTTCTAGTATTTATTCTTAGTTTATGTCCATCGTTATTCGTGTGTTATGTTCTTTTCACTCTATTTTGCATAATCTGTAAATTATGAGTCACTCTTGCTTTGGGAGAAACTAGAACTGTATCTTTGAATGGTATTTTTTTTTAATATCTTGCATATCTATATGTATGCTATGGGCGTGAATGTATAATGCGATTTGCTTTTGAATCTGGTGAAGGAAGCTGGAGGTAATGGTAATGATGTGGATTGGTCAAACTTGTATGATTTGGAAGAGCCACAGACGAGGAATGTTAGCTTCCCGAATAAGGACGAAGAGGGTAGGACAGAAGGGAAGCAACAAAATGCAGAAAATCGAGATGGACTGAAGCTACTTCCATTCGAGTTTGTTGCATTGGAGGCGTGCCTTGAGGCTGCTTGCAGTGTCTTGGACAATGAAGTAAAAGATTTATACTATCACATTGTTTCTCTTCTGCTTCCCTTTCCCATCAATGGTATTTGGTAGGAGGCTTCTTTTGACAGGTAGATTCCCTTTTGATTGTTTGTGTTCATATATGTAGGCAAGGACATTGGAGCAAGAAGCTCATCCTGCACTGGATAAGTTGACAACAAAAATTAGTACTCTCAATTTGGAAAGAGTTCGTCAAATTAAGAGTCGCTTGGTTGCAATAACTGGACGTGTTCAAAAGGTCGGTGCATTTCTATGATGCAGTTACACAAAGAAAATGCGGTCTATGTTGAAGATTTACTTTTGCTTGAATAATGCGCATGATTTCTGTTCTTTAAATATGCTTGCTTTGGAGTTTGATTTTTCTGCATGTTATTGGTAATGATTCTGTGGATATTTTTTCCATGCTAATGGTTAATACATTGCAAGCCATTTCTTCTCTGCATTTTTTTAGTGGCTATTCTTTGTATGGGTTAGATCTACACTTGACTTGTTTCTGCATTATCCTATTTCCTCATTTCTATAACAATTGTTAATTTCTGTAGCTTTCCTAGTCTTTTTGTGATTTAATTTGTTGCTTCTTGTGCCTGACATGTGATCTTGAGCTCAGTTCATTATTTCTTCTTAATCCTGCTTCGATGTCCTCCTTGAATGTTGTTCCACACATCCTAACTATTAATTTTGTTAGTTGATTTCTCTGGTCAATTGTGCACGTACATCACAGGTCAGGGATGAGTTGGAGCATCTACTAGATGACGATGAAGATATGGCTGAGATGTATCTGACTGAAAAGCTTGAGCAACAGCAGCTTGATGATTCCTCTGTTTCTTCTATAAATGAGCAAGATGAATTGGATGATGAAGCTAATCAACAGGATATTGACGAAAGGTGTATATTCTTTTTGTTTGTGGATAAAATGTAACTTTATGTTCTTTATTTGTGCCTTAGTCATATGTAAGTGTTAGAAATGACATCTTCGTTTCTCATATCAGGACTCGTGCTAACATTTCATATGAAGGTAATGGGGGTCCCACCAGTTATGATGCTGGTCTTCAGAATATGGACAATACCCGGGAGCAGTTGATTGCTGCTGCTCGGACGCTTAGCAAAGATAGTCGTGGGACACGTACCAGTACAACTCAAAGTGCTATAAGCAAGCAACTTGATGTGGAAGAACTTGAAATGCTTCTGGAAGCATACTTTGTCCAGATTGATGGCACGCTGAATAAACTCTCCACGGTATGTAACTCTACTGATGCTTTTGTAAGACTATATATTTTGGTTGGAGAAAAGAAGAGAAGGAAAACAATAGTAAAAGATCAAATGTTAGTTTAGACCTTCACCATTAATCGAAAATTTACTTAATCTTTAAGTCATGACAAACTGATGTCAAACAGAAAATATTTTTAGCATACAAAATAGAAATGAGAAAGTATTACACTTCCGACTTGATAGGAAAGGTTTCGATCAAAACCGTAAAACAAGATCTTGAACCCTACTGTTTCTGGGAAGTTTCTCAAGTCACTAGAATTGGAAAAGGTGTATGCGTCTTGATATTAGTTATGATTATGGTTGCCAGTATAAGAATGAGGATAACCAATGGCCCAAAGGGCGTTGGCCACCACAAAAGACTCAAGTTTTTGTGAGCTAGGGGGTCAAGGGTTCAAACCTTGCCTCTCATCATTTTGCTACTAACATGTGGCTTCTCCAAATGCATACATACGGGTGTATAGTACATCTGTCTGGTCCGATGGTGGTTTAGTCTCTAGCGGTTTCCCAATGACCCAATTGGGTCCTCTCCTATGTTAGGCTAGAGTAGGAATAGGAGGAGAGTAGATGTTGCTGATTGACCCCAAAAAAAAAAAGAAAGAAGAAGAAGTATAAGAATGAGGATATATGATCATTGGATGACTACTTATGCAATTCACTGCATGATTTCCCTTTTTTTTTTTTCTTTTGAGTAATTTAACATGGTTATATATGCACTACTTTACTTACTACTACCAGTTTTTCCTTCTGGTATGGTTTCAATTTGCTATCGTCTACATCTGAGTCTCTTCTCCCCTTTTGAGATGTCGTTTGTCATAAATAAGTAAAATGTTATATGCTGTTGAGTTCCTTCAGAACAAAATTGCTTTTCAAGCCTTGATGACTCAGTTCCTGAATCTTGAGCCAGTTTCTTATAAGATTTAAATGACATTTTACAATATTTGTGTTTTTTGAAGTTGAGGGAGTATGTAGATGATACTGAAGACTACATCAACATCATGCTGGATGACAAACAAAACCATCTCCTGCAAATGGGGGTCATGTTGACAACTGCAACCCTGGTGGTTAGTGCTTTTGTTGTCGTGGCTGGGATCTTTGGCATGAACATCCATATTGAATTGTTTGACGAGGACAAGGCTGGGATGCCACAATTTCTATGGACGGTAGGCGGTGGCACTACTGGTACCATATTCCTGTATGTGATTGCAATGATCTGGTACAAGCAGAGACGCTTGATAGAGTGACCGTGGAGTGCATA
Organism: Coffea eugenioides; assembly: GCF_003713205.1. Taxonomy (NCBI): domain Eukaryota; kingdom Viridiplantae; phylum Streptophyta; class Magnoliopsida; order Gentianales; family Rubiaceae; genus Coffea; species Coffea eugenioides. Next base: position 36,822,618 of record NC_040035.1, on the reverse strand, counting down.
AAACTGCCTTTTTCTGAAAGCTGTATGTTATGTTGTATATGCAAAAAGTGCTCACTTACACACTTCTGTAGCTTATGTCATGCTGATTGTAAAATATTATGCCTTGACATAAGAGCTATGCAATGCTCAGACGCTCAGGCGATAAATCTGGTTTATAAATTCTTTGTGCCTGCCAAGAGATTGGTAATATTAATAGCTTGAGATCTTGTCCCTCGTGTATCCAGATTACCTTCTCTGTCTGCAGTTTTCTGTGCATACTCTGTAGCCTTGTTTACTAGGTCGATACATTCTCTGCAGGGAAAGGCTTGGTGCTTCTTGTCAGCAAATTTGGCACCTTGCGCATGCAAGCACCAATTAGTACAGATATTGATCCAGTGGACCAACAAAAGAAAAAAAATTGCAAAGTAGGTTAAAATCAGTGGACCATTTTTAAGAACTAAAGCTACATCCCTCAATGGTAGAGTTTAAAGTCTCATCCATTCAGAGAGATTTTAAAAATTTGGAACCTCTGAAAGCCAAAACTCGACACATAAAAACATTGAATTTTAAGAAATACTAATTTACAGTTCTCTCAACGTATTAAAGTAAGATGCATTCTAGCTTTTATTCGCAGTCAACCATAAACCTTTTAATTTTTTACTGCAATTATAATTTGTAGTCGCCCCAAACAATCATAAATTGCCTCCTCCATTGCTTCAGTGGAAAGAAAAAAAACTTTTGGTAGACATTACACAGAAGTTAATATCATTGTAAGAATATTTCCACCTACAATTCTAAAAGAAAAGCATATAAACCAAACTTTAATCTATTCAACAAGGTTGACTAAAACAATATCAGTTTTTACATGAAAAAAAAAAACATTGGTGACAGAAAAAATGAACTATAATATGTCTGATCAGTAACTTGCATTGACCAAGGCTATATTGCTAGCAATCTATGAATAGCCTGTAGCTTCCAAATGGCTTTGTTTTCAAAGTTGCCTCTGCATGCATTGCAGAACTTCCAGGTTGTGTAGCATACGTTAGAAGCACTTCTGCATTTTCTTCAAACTTCAGATCACTGATATTAAGCTTCTCAGAATATACAGGTAAACTTGACCTCTACAGTCTTTAGTAAAGCTTAGCAAGTTAATAATGTCATCTCTTCTTGCTGCATCACTGTCATAGGTTCTCAATTACTTGCACACCAAACTTATGCTGTCTTAGGTTCTTTAAGAGAATCAGAATTGGATTAAACTAATTTGAGGAATATGTTCAAAGAATAAAATCCCAAATTCAATTCTGGCAAAATAACCAAACACAACTTTCAACAACTTGTGTTTAAAGAGCACATAATTCGGCAGCATAGCAGTTGTGTGTATCTTTGTTCTTTTCTTCTCTTTGGTTTTCCTTAATTGAGGTTCGGTACTTATGAGTTAAAAGTAAATATGCTGTATAGTAAGTATCCAATCATTAATATCCTTTCTTACTTTTATTTATTTAGCTTTTCCAAATCCCACATGGGATTGAGCACATTGATCCTCTATGTGCTTTCTTTGGTCTTTGCAGGTTTTTTAACTTGATCAACAATTCAAACATCATGACCAGCAATGCCATTGATGATATCCTAAAGCGTCTTGAGGAGCTAGAGAACCAAGGAAAGTTAAGTGATGTTGCAGAGAACTATATTCAAGACCTTAAAATTCAATTTAAGTTCATAAAAATATTTGTTGGATGGATTATGGTTCAAGGGAGACAGTTTGGTTACACTTCACTTTTTCAAAGACATACAAGAAGTGGTAAATTCTGCTGCATTGCACCTATCTTGACCAACAAGTGATGGTAAGACCGTGGATGAAATGATTTTTGGTATGTTAGAAATAATTGGTTGGCTAGATGTTTCAATGAATTCATCTTGTAGGTATTATGTTTGTTCTCAACAGAATATACCTATAACTGATGAAGATGTTGAGTATATTCATGAACACATAGTAGAGTTGATCAATCCATTGCTGAAGAATCTGAAGTACTTAGCTATCGTAAAGCAAATTAACTAGTTTCGCTGGAGAGACATGTCATAAAACTCGAAGAACAGCTGACATTTTAAAGAAATTTCCTGAAGATTGCAGAGAAGATTACAGAATCAACAGTAAAGCTGGAGATGCAAAACAGATTAAGAAATGTCATGACTCATCTTGAAGTTCTCGTTGGAGATGCAGCAGTAGTGTCTTACTTGTGTTGGCAGGAGAGCTTACAGGAAGAAATACATGTTAAGAATAAGCTTTCTGATCTGATATCACATATAAAACACATTGATCCAGAGATCAAAATGATTTATGTGGAAGTCCTAAAAGATTCAATGATAGAATTCAGGAGATATTCTGGTTGATTTACAAGCCTTGTGGCTCTGGATTTTGTGCTAGGAAAAGTGCAGGGACTGCTAAGGTGCAATGCTGGTCCCACAGTTCCACCTCAAGATCATGAAGTTGCAATCCTTTACTCTGATCTCGGCTTCCTGAAAAGTTTTCTAATGGATCCTCCGTTGCAGCAGTACAAGAAGGTTGACATATTCAATTCACTCTTAATACAGATTGAAGCTGCGGCCAGGGAGGCAGGAGCAATTGATTGTCAAAGAAAGACGAAAAGGACATGCAAACGCTTTTACTGATCAATGATGAGCTGAAGATTCATGCACAACTTGTGAAGGCTGAGATCAGAAAAATTTATGACAAAGTTCTGAAGTCATCACCATTTACTTTTGCCAAGACTCCTACTTTGGGGTTCATCGATTTTTTATTAAAAGCCTTAGACGACCTGCGGACATGTAGGGCTGATCTGATTGCTTATGTGAAAAATGAGACTGAAACAGTACGGAGTGAGCTGATATTCTTGAGATCATTCCTCAGAAAGACACTAGAGCACTGCAAGAAGGTTGAAGAATTTGAAGATCTAGAGAATCGTGTTGTAGCTGCAGCATATGAGGCAGAATATGTCATTGATTTAGTCGCTCCAGGTGATGGCCCTCTCTGGTATCATGTGTTGTGGTTATCGGATGTCATAGAAAAGTTTAAGCATTTGAGGCCACGAGTAACAGATATCTATGATGCAAAGATGCACGAGAAAACTGTTCACAGAATTGCGAAGCCTTCTAATAATGAATTATCACGAGATTATCAATTTGTTGATGAAGAGGTGGTGGGCTTCAAAGATGAGGCAGAAAAGTTAATAGACCGGCTTCAAAGAGGTTCGAAAGAACTGGGTGTTATCTCCATCACTGGTCTGCCTGGACTTGGCAAGACAACTCTGGCAAGGAAAATTTACAACCATCCTTCAATTATTTCTCACTTCCACGTTTGCTCATGGTGTTGTGTCTCTCAACTGTGTAAGGAGAAATTTATTGCTTGACATATTAGGTAATGGAATTGTTTTGCTTAATGACAAAGTTTGGGAAATGAGCATTGATGATTTGGCTGAAGCCCTGTCCAGAAGTCTTAAAGGAAGGATGTATTTCATTGTCTTGGATGACATATGGAACCCTCAGGCGTGGCATGACTTAAGAAACTCTTTCCCAGATGATCATAATGGAAGCCGAATTGTATTCACAAGTCGAGTCCATGACATTGCTTTATTAGCAAACCCTGGTGGTTCCCCACATCATCTTCGCTTATTTACTGAAGAAGAAAGTTGGGAATTATTTCAGAAAAACGTGTTCCAACAAAAGATCTGCCCTCCAGAACTATGTAATGTTGGAAAGAAAATTGCAATAGAGTGTAGAGGATTGCCTCTTTCAGTTGTTCTGGTAGCTGGACTTCTCAGGAAAATAACAATGACTGAAGATCATTGGAATGAAATTGCAGAAAGTGTAAGCAAACATATTGGAGGAGGAAAGGCTTTGGACACATTGGAAATGAGTTACAGGCATTTACCAGGTCATTTGAAACCATGCTTTCTTTATTTTGGGATGTTTCCAGAGGACAGAGAAATTTCTGTCAGGAGATTAATATGGTTGTGGATAGCTGAAGGATTTGTAAGAACAACAGAGATGAAAAGCTTGGAAGATTTAGCAGAGGGTTTCCTGATGGATCTAATTGGTCGAAGCCTGGTAATGGTTTCGAAAACTAGAAGCAATGGAGGGGTCAAAGCATGCCAAATTCATGACCTTTGCGCAAATTCTGTGTGGAAAAACCTAAAAAGCCAAGCAAGAAAATTTCTTGATGTTGCTGAAAGTGGATGAACTAAACTTCAGGCATGATAATGATTTACAATACAATCTTAATTTAGAGAATGCCTACCCGTCAAATCTTCACCAAAAGGGGATATGTATTTCTTCTCATGCAGAGTACTTAAACAGGTGGAGGCCTTCTAGCAGGGATGTCCGGTCATTGCTAATGGTTGCCACTGATGAAATTGAGGTCTGTTTATCAATGTACTCCTACTGTGGTGATGTCTCATTTATTGCTCAAACTTTAAAACTTCTTAGAGTGCTGGATTTATGGAACATCAGGGTTGGAAAAATTCCCTAATGGAATAGAAATGCTGGTTCATCTAAGGTACATTGCAATTCAAGGATCTGTGAATTTTATTCCTTCCGAGTACTGCAAGGACTAGATGGAGCAGAATTACCAGATACTCTTTGGAAGATGGCAAGCTTGAGGCACGTTTGCAACACCATCTCTTCGTTTTGGCGATGACACCATGGAGAAGATTTTAAGAAGGCTACCGAGTCTTCAAAAATTAAGCTGCATGTTTTTGGACTCGTGGGATTCTTCGTGGTGCTGCAATCAGCTTCCAGAATTAGATTTTCTACATAAACTTGAAACACTCAAGGTGTTTTCTTTTGGCAGGCTGAAATGTCCCTATGAGTTTAACTTCCCCTAAAATCTGAAAAAGCTCATTGGTAGAGTTTGTTCTCTCCTGTACAGAAACTTCAAAGACAGGTAAACTACCCAACCTTGAGGTCCTTAAACTCTATGGATCAGCCTTCCAGGGCAAAGAATGGGTGGTAGAGGATGGAGAATTCCTCAATCTCAAATTCCTGGAATTGGACAGGGTGGACATTGTCTTCTGGAATGCTTCTGATGACCCTTTCCCTAGTTTGCTGCGGTTGTTAGTAAAAGAATGCTGGCAACTCGACGGGGTCCCATCTAGCTTAGGAGATATAACAACACTAGAAATGATTGAGGTGCACTGGTGTAGCTGCTCTGCTGAGAAATCAGTAAAGCAAATTCAGGAAGAACAAAATGAGATGGGAAATTATGGGCTCAAGGTGCTTATGAAACCTCTATGGATGTATTAACCTTTACCTACTTTGCTTAAGATAGTAAATCTGCAACTATTGTAATATTAGTGTTTAGTCGTAGAAAGCGTTTGAAGTGAATTATCTTACCATACCATCAAATGGAGATGATCGCATGTTAGCAAGAAAATGTTGGAAACATGAAATACATTGGAAGTTCATTCTTATTGATCCATTGTGGTGAAATACATGCTATTCTATCCAGTTTAAAGGCCTGCCAAAGTCTTCGAATGAGGAAAACATTGTGCTACCCATAAGTCTCACAACCTGAGTCTTGTGTTCCGTACTAAACAAACTTTTCTGGCCACAGATTCATTAGTCAATCATGGGAAAAATAGTGCTTTTCCATAGTTAGGGACAAGATTTTAGAGGGTGAAAAAACAGCTTAGATTCATAGGTGAAAAAAAAAGCCTGAGGCTCGTTTTTCAGGAGAACCATAACCCCATACTGGTTCCTATGGCAACAAGGCCAAAGATACTAGCATTTGAGTATTTCAAAAACTAATGCAGGTAAGACGTACTGCAAAACACAGTGGGCATAGTATTACATCTTGTAACCACTACTAAAGTACCATAGCTTGGGCATCTGAAACTTTTTGCTGTACTCTTCAAATGAAAGAAGACCAGCAGACTGTCATTGCATCGTTACATTTTTTGCATCAGACAGAATGGCTAATGTGCTAATTGCCTTGAAATCTTTTTAATATCTTCCTATTTCATCTTCTTACATGTATAAGACCGGTTACTGCATCTCAAGTCATGTGATAAGGTTGAGACGTGTTGCATGATCTTGAGCCATGACAGAGTCAAGAACGTCAATTGATTTTACAATTTTGTGATTAATTCATTAACAACCTGCTCTTTTGGAACGATGGGACCATAACTTCTTGTTGCGTAAGAGCCTGATGGGCTGAAAACCAATCATACTGATATTGCACCATGTACTTAGGTGTACTCCACAGCATCCTCTAAGAGAGTTTCAAATTCTGAAGCTTCTGTCTCTCTCGATGAACATTTAACACGTATGTAGTCGTCCCTAGTTCTCCACTTATGCTACCTTCTAACCATAATATCCAAATATGCTTGGCACTCAGGGAAAAGAAAGAATCCAGATATGGAACACAACTGGAGTTGTAAATGTTGAACGAGAAGCAAAAATTATTAAATTTGAGAGAGTTTACCACATTGGATGTTACAGATATTTCAAGTGAGCAGTTAATTCTTCCCACTAACAGAAAGAACTTCAACTTGATTCTCACAACTGGTGCCCAAGATTCTCAATTAGTTCTGAAAGAATGACATACCCTGCACTTCCAATCACAAGTGAAAGGGTGAGCTTTCCTCCAGGGACCAGCAGGGGGAGCTTGGGAGACTCTGATGATTTAGAATATCTGTCTGACCAGGACATTGCAGCAGGTAGAATTCCAAACAAAACCAGAACTGCAAAACCATGAACGAAAAGTATCTGACCAGTCAGGACACGAGTGTTTTAAGACGAACGGAGAATCTGGTTTATGCAATGCTTTTGATTACATGTTTATAAATAAGTCCACACTAATGGACCATGTACATAAGATAACTTAGTGATGTCCAGTCAAAACTTGTCCAACTAAAAATTTACTTGAATCAGAATTTGAATTTTATTCATGCTACTATTATACCTCCATATGTTCCAGCAAAATCCAATGCTTTGAAGAATATCTCTGGATCAAGCAATGACAGTATCAATGGCGGAACCAATGTAAGTATATATGGCAAAGGACTGTTCTGACCAGAAGGCAACTTCAGCACTGCATTAGATGCATTGGCAACCAACAGGAAAATTACTATCATATATTTCATTATTGTTCAACAGTATAATTGCATCAATTTCCATCAGCTAACAAACTTCAGAGGAGGCAGCCTAGCTTGACTGAATCAGAAAGCAGCCCATTTTTATCTGTCATAAAAGCTAAAAGCGCACACTTTTGACTTTGCTAACCCCAAAATTCTCTGTTCAGGTGTGTGGCAGATTCAAAATGCAGAAAAATGTTTTGCAAACATTATGTACATGTATACAGAACAGACACCAGTGTAGCATGTGTTCCCTTTTCTTGTTGTTCTAATCATTCTCTGCCAGTGCAATGCTCTAGACTCCCTTCACATTCTACTTGTGCATTTTGACCTATGGAACTGCAATAATTGTGCCTAAATGAAAAACATAGATATATGATCCCAATTGAAGCCATGCACACAAGAAAAAGTTCCTAATCCATTTTATTTTCATTTCAGTTTCTCCCACCTTCAGTGAAATTGAGATGCATAAGCATTGGTACTACAAACTATAAGCAGCAATGCGGATGATATAAAATCATGCTCTCTCTTTATTGTCAATTTATTTCACGTAAAGTAAGCTTGAAACAAATTAAACACTAATCTTTCCATTCTATGATAACACGATTCTTATTATGATGGTACGAACAAAAGGACCACTTACAGTCAGCAAGGAAGTCTGTAAGACCCAAAACAAATCCAATGTAGGAAGTTGCAATTGCAAGAAGTGAGAATATGTCAACTATAGGCTGCATGATTTCATTTTGATACAGACAGGAAAAATGAGATTGGTTAGACCTAAGAGCAGACAACCAACATGGACAACAGAAGGATAAAAAAAGGATGTTTCAAATACTTACCCCAACAACACCGTTTGTGGACCGCAGTTGTTGTAAAGGGTCAAAAATTTTGTCTGAGCCCATTTCAAGAGCTGGGATTGTTCCAAGTATAACTGCATTCCATATAAGAAAAAGAGCAAGGGGAATTGCTGTGCCCAGCACAATGGCTGTCCTACAAGTTAATAGCAGATACTAATGTCTCTGAGATAACCACCCATAATTTAACTGCAAATCTTTAGCTGTGACCATACGGAGATTGCTTGAAGAATAGATACCATATAAAGGTAACCAAGTCAAGTAAAATCTTTATGAAACCATGAAAAAAAAATAGAAGAAGAAGAAAAAGTCAAGGTAATCAAGATCACAGCCACTTAATATTTGACGAATGGCATTGGCTGTAGTTAAGGAAATCATGCACAGGATTCTTCAAAAAAAAAAAAGATTTTAGCGCCCCATTTAAGTTTTGATTCAAATCTCAGTAAATCAAATTTATAGCTAATTCATCAGTTTTACATTGTCGAGAACAATAGTTTAACCCATTATCTTTAGCTAAAGCTAAATACTATTCCCAATTATGAGGAGTCTTATCAATAAATGGAAGAATTTGGCCAAGTATTGATCGAAATGAGGATGAGGTGTAGGCAACACATATCAAGACAAATTCCAAATTATAATTGCAGAAATTTCTGCTACTCATCAACAGAGTAATGTTTATCGTTTCAAGTAAAGGGTCAATTCATTTTACCCACAAATGCAATTCTAGGTCCTATATCCTCATGTGTTATGAATAAACTCCCACATAGATGTATAGATGTTAACATTTACTAGTTCGACATCTATTTGGCTGGATAGAAGTCACAATGGTATAATTTGGAAACTTCAGCACATTGTCAGGAACTAAATCCCGAGTACCGTGAAACAAAGTATGGGAATATTGCAAGATCTCGAATCATCTTATTTACATTATTAAATTATTTCCATAATATTTGATTTATTGGAAAGGTTTCAGGTCCATGGATTTATACAGATATATAACATGTTCTGGTAATCTGACACCCATATTAGCATGAATTCAGCAAAATGTGGCAATTAAGTACTGGTGATTGGAGTTATCACCTAACTTTTGACATGTTTCCTTCCAGATTTGTGCAAATGACTGGCACTACATTCTGAAACAAAGGAGCATCTGTCTGAATCAACTTGAAACAATGTTGTATTGGAAATTACTACTGATCCATTAATAGGTTGGTTATTTTACCTGGTAAACAAAAGAAAGAGCTATAATGGGTATACTTTGAGGAGCAGCTTCATAGTTTGTTTTTAAAAGAGCTTCCCAGTGCAAATCCCCACTAGCAACAACCTAAATAGTACAATAATTGTTTAATGGGATCTGGCCAAGACAAGAGTAGTGAAGCAAAAGTAACAGATTTTTATCTTGAACATGTATAGAATTAGGAGAGCAACCTTTTTGATAAGTAACACTTTGGTTGTGATACTACAGACTGCTAAGTTTCCTTGAGTATTTAATTTTTAATCTGAGTAAGCTTTTGATGTCATCATGGTACTCTGACCAAATCAAGATGAAGTATCTGAGAACAGAACTGGAAGCAAGCTTCAGAAGAAGGGAGATCAATCATGAATAAAGAAAAGATTTTGAGCAAGTCTATCACCAAGAATTTTGCATCTTTTATGCGCACACTAGGATCATGGTATTAAAATGCAATTACTTATCTTTTGGAGAACAATTTGCCATAACTTTGAATGCAGATGAATGATAACTTACCTTTTTAATTCAGGCTTATAGCAAAAAAACCAAATTGCTTAGGAAATCATTGGCATAACAAATATTAGGACACTTTAACACATGTGTGTAACTGCATTCAAATCCAAATAATTTCTTCTTCTTGCATGAATCGAAATGTATCATATCCGTGCAAGATCACATATTGAAGAATCTGATAAAACAGCTTGAAATAGTTAGAATGGGAATTACCACAAGAGCGGTGAAAGAAGCAATGATACCGAAAACAAGAGCACCATTTACTGCTCCAATAAGCCGCTGACTACAATAAGGTGGTAATGTTGAGTTACATTCAAAGCAAAGCCATAGTTGATATGCACTGATATATAAAATTTTATGTGGAGTTCATATATTAATTTTGAGATAATTTTGTCAACCAATCCATACACAGACTAGTCAAGAGCCAGGGTTCACCGCAATTCCTACACAAGGCTGCTACCAAAATTACAAGAATGAAGTACAGCACAAATGTAGTCAGAGCTTCAAAGGCACCTTTAGGAGCAACATGATCTGCCTCTAGAATCAAATGCCATCTTGTGATTCTAGTTGAGTGAATCAACAGTAAGATGGTTAGGGCTTTTCATGGGAAGAGACATAAACGCCTTTTTTACGGCATTATCAAGTGCATAATCAAGTATTTACATTATTCAAGCATGACTGGCATATATAAGCCTAAGCTGATAGATGAAAGGACTAATGGTTTTTAATAAAATTTCATGATCTGTTTGTTGCATATGCAAATTGGCACTGTCATTTATAGGGCTAGAAGGAATAATTTGAAGATTGAACCATGACAAGAATGAAAAGTGCTGCACCAGAAAGAAAGAGGGCAAAGTAATATCAACCTGCCAAAGAAGCAAATTCCTCCAAAAAGGAGTGAAAACAAAGTTGCAGTTTCCCATCTGCAATCACAATGCTGCCCATCAACACCTAACAAGCATATAACACTATACTTATATCCACTAATAGAGTTTTTAGACTACAAGATATAAACTAGTGCATTAAAAATTGTTCTAGGAGATTGAAAGTTGTAAGATAACTCGTGATTGCAATAAGTTCATTGCGTTTTAGATATCCCTTGGTTTATTGGCTCACATGGAGTTACCATCAGTGACCAATCCAACGACTCAGTTTCCACTCCATGACATAAATGAACATTGTCCGCTTATGAAAAATTAGGTAATATATTATTTCCCAGAATAATTTAATTCTGAGATATCATTTCTTTAGGAGATTTTACACAGGGTAAAGGGTTTGTATTTTGTAATGCTTAAAAAAATTTTCTTGGACCTGTAGCACCAATTTGTCTTTTAACTCAAACCTGAGTAATACACAACGTTAAACCCAGAAATCAATTTATAATAGCATATTATCCATTGATTTCTATAACAGAAAATGAATAATAAGAGTGAAATCAAAATTATAAATTCGGTCATATGTGCAGAAAATCTCCACGTGGCACAAGATATTGCCTTAGTAAAATTTCAAGGTAGCTGCATCTCTGAAAAAACTTATGACCTCAAACTTTAATTAGGTTCCAACTTCTACATTTTTTACTTCTCAGAATAGGAAGAAGATGCTTCCTTTAAAACTGTGCTTCCAGTATGGTGAATCCTGGCTATTTGATGACACATAGAAAGTGAAAAGTGCATTTGAAGTGAATAGCAGTATTAAAATATAAGTAAAGGTAAAATCTAAACATACACCGGAACGCCTAGGAAATTTGTCAAAATATCTGATGAACGAGCGACATATGCAACAAGTAGGGCATAATGAATGAACATATACGACCAGCTGTTACAAAAGAAGAGGAGTCGTGAGAAAAGTTAAATTGCAACATGAGTACCAAAAGCAGTATTGATAGATTGATCTCAATTTAGAAGGCAAAAATTATTACAAAATACAGTATAATCAGTTACAAACAGAATAGAAGGCCTAAATATTTTTAAGATGCTATTCCATCACATATCACATGGTACTGCATGATGGTAAGTATCAAACAGCTAGTATGTCACAGAGAGAGAGAGAGAGAACCAATTGAGGATAAAGTTTTGAAAGAAATCTCCCATACAGAAGTTCACAGTTTCAAACACATTCAGTCAAACCATTTTTTGAGAGCAAAATACCAATACATGGTAACTGGCAAATAATGTCACAGTATCGCTGAGCATGTCCAATTTTTGTTCTGTGTTTTTTCAGTTATAGGCCATACTAGAAGGGCAAGTAGGATTTAGAGTCTCTTATTCTCCCTGACCATCCCATGCCTTAAACCGATCAATCTGATAAAAACATATGCAGTATCCCGATGTAAAGATACCATTTATCCATCTATGTATTAGCATGTCCATTTCAGATTTACGATAAGTTACAGGGCATTTTAACCATGGGGAAAAAAAAAGATGAAGTACTACAGAATAAGTAAATTTAGAAAGGTCAATAAGTGAAGAAACACATTCAATAAAATCCCGTGTATCTGTTAAAATTCTGTACTGGACATGCATTAACATCTATTTCTTTGTGTTTTTTTTGAGCAAATTCTTGTCACAATACTCTAAATTAAAGTATTTTGAGAATTTCCTGTTTTCACTTGGCATATATTGCTCAAACATATGTGATAAAGAACTCTAAGCCCAAAAAAAAAGGACTAAAACCAAACAAAAACTTAAATAAATCTGAAATCACTTCCAGGAATCACATTGGCAAGTTTCATATCTCTTTCCATGACATACTGACGAGAGACAAATATATATATTTAGTACTACGAAAATGCTTGCTACAGCACATGACCATTTATACATAACCAGATGAAACTCAAACAAGGCATTTGTCCTTTTAGAATAGAACAATGTGATGTAGCCTACCAAGCTATTTGTACACCAGCAGTCCCAAGAGTTCTCATGGCCATAGAAACCTACAAATTCCAAAGGAAATTATAAGAGTGGCATACTTACCGCTTTTGCAACTTTACAGTGTAATCCAGTTCAGTTACAAATATATGGACAACAGCTTTTGATAAGTGAGCAGAAATAAAGGAAACATAGGTAGATTAAAACTTAGTAATACTTTAGGATACATGTGTCTAACTAGCCAAAACTGTTTTAAACATCGCTAAAATTCCACCTTCAAGTGACTTAAATTATGTGGGTGAAAAGAACTTTCATTTTAAGTTTGCAGTCAGTCTCTAGTCTTCCACTTGCCAGAGTCATTGATAGAGTATAAAGTTTTTTGCTAGCTACTTCTCATCAATTCAGCGAGAATATGTTCATCCCACAATCTAGGAATCTCAAGAGAACCTTTCTCTACCATATTTGGATAATTTTTTCATAGCAGGGATTCTAATTGTGGAAAACTGTGGGAGGTAATGTAACTTATCTGCTGCATGCTATGATGAATATATTCCTGATGAAAGAGTTATTAGCCAACATAAGCTTACCAAATTTTGCCCACTCAAGCCAAGGCAAGTTAGAAAAATTACCAGTGACACACCACCAGAACCCAATTCACACATTGTCTTCACATTCACTTCAGCAATGAGTAATCCAGTCACAACCTGCATTGATTTAGGTTTATGAAAGATTACTAAGCATAATTCCTTTGGAAACAGTGTCAAAAAGTTGCAGAATCCTAGAGGTTGGGGAGCAGGAGAGGCCTCGATCTAACTTCACATGGCAGATCGCTAATGTTCTTGGTTCCCATGTTGTGGTAAAATGTATGCATTGTTAAAAAAAAAAAAATATATATATATATATATATATATATATATATACATTGTCTCATTCACTTATCTAGCAAGACTGGCCTTTTTAGCATAGACATAAAGCAATGCTATTCATAGAGAATAGTCATAGAAGTTGAGCTGAACTAGTTACCATAAATATCCAGCCGAGAATGCAGACAATGGCAGAGGCCAAAAATCCAGCTTCTTGAGTAACTGCAGGAATTGCAAGTATCCCTGCGCCTACCTATTTAAAAATTGTAAATTCAATTCATGTGAGCTAATCTCCCTGTAACCTTTAACCAAAAAATATTATTAAAATATTAATTGTAAATAAAGCCCCCAAATGATGCTTAATCTAGGTCCAAAAAATTTGAATAGTTTTCAACTTCCAAATTTCTTGCATTATCCAGCAAGAATTATCCGAGAATGTTTCACTAGTGTAATTCAATATCTTATGCTTATTTCTATAGCAAAAATTAAAGACAAGAAATCTGGGCGTGTAGTGCATAAATCCACAGCATTCAAAAATCAAACCCCAAGTAGAAGAATTACTTACAGTTGTGCCAGCTACTAGAAATATAGCACTGCTAAGACTTCCTACAGAAAACAAAATTCAAAGACAGATTAAGCTAAATTAACACTACTATCAACTGCAAAGAAGGGGAGAAAATGTGTGAAAATTCAACTTAACTATGCAAAATTCAAGAATAGAAAATAATCAACTTCGCAATGCAATGAAAACATGCAAAGGGAAAAATAATTACCGGGGTCCCTTTTTAAAGTTGCTTGATTAAGATTGGAAAAAAGCCTCTCAAATTCATAAACTTTTTCTTCCTCTCCTTCTGCGGCTTTGGCTTGCTCTATTTGTTCAGTGGATTGTCTTTTCGAGAAGGATTTGAACTGCATAGGTAGACGACCTGCAAAACGGTGTCGGATCACCAGCTTTCTTGGCAACGGCAATGGATGAAAAGCTTCCATTGAAGGTTGGTGCTTCATAATTCTTATACAAGAAGGTGATGAACTGAAATGGGATGGAGATTTTGGGCGAAATAATGATATAGAAGATGATGGGCTTGAAAAAAGGGAGAAGGCCATAGCCATTTGTTCACCTTCTTGCTCTGGTCTGTCTATAACTGTATTTTCAATTTTCAGTTGAGGTTTTGAGTCCTCAGCGGCAAAAATGAGTGGCAGAATTGCATTGACGTGGTACACTGCCAGGAACTCAGTACAGGAAACATAGAAAGATAGTGTGGTACCAAAACCTTTTTTTTTGCCCTTTTTGAATAATTTTAGTTAAAGGAGCATCTTAGCATGATTAATTAGAAAAGAAGGCATAACTTTAAACTATCTATTATAAAGAGCAATTTTGTAATTGTATTTAGGGCAATCAATGGAACAAGCTCCCATTAGATGAGTTAGCCATCAAGCAAAGTATGAAATGCAGTCCTATACTTGTAGATTCGGAAGGAATTCAAATCCTGACACCTGTTTTCAATTTAAAAACTGTACAGTCAAACTCTTCTTTAATATAAATTAGAGTAAGAATAGTGTATAAATATCATATACTAGACAAAAAAAATATTATAGATTGTGCTAAGTCATTTTAATATATGTTAGACTAAGGTTGAGAAAAAAAAATTTAATCAGGATAAACAATAAACAAATTGCTTATTGTCTCCCAACTCCCAAGTTAATAGGTTGGAAGTGATGAGCTAATGTTTTGGTTGGCTAGAGCCACACTAGACGAACCATGTACATGCTTTGTGGTTTGGCAATTGATGACACGATAACAAAAGGATGCAAACATATGCACAATTGCCCCTCATTTTCATCCCCGGTACCAAAATGGCTCTTACGCATAATTTACCCTCTAGAACTCACAATGCTAGTTAATGACCTAGAATGGGGTAAATGAATTCCCAATTTGGTTAATAGAAACAGCTAGGAAGGATGAGAGGCCTAAAACCCCTTTTTGTAATTAACTCTTATACTTTCAAGTGTTAATATACATACTGATATATATTGACGTTTGTTGGAAAAAAATAAAAAAGTACTCACAATGCTACTAGCACTGTTGGTGGGCAGCATTAACATAGAAAGCTAGGTTTGGTACTTCTTGGCATGCTTTAGAACCAAGGGATCATTGGGTGATTGAAAAAGGAAAATTGGCAGTGGATTTGTGCAACAAACATGCAAATGCCAGCTTAATATTTGTAAGAGTGGGTGAAGTAGATGCACAATATTTCAAGGGCGAAAAGTATAGGGTCCATCTCATAGAAAAGAAAGATAATGACTTTGAACAATAGTGAGTGTATTTACCAGGGTTAATACACACTGAAAAAAGTCTCAAAGCTTGTAACCTTCAAAGTTTCACCACCCTATTCGGCTCCACTTCCTCTCTACATAGTCCATGGGATAGGGAAGTGGAACTGAAGGATGAGGAAAGGATGGATTGCTTTGTTGCAAATACTTAATCTTTGTCTTGTTTGGTTAAATAAGAAAAGTTGTGGAGGAAGGTAAAATTAACACGAGAGAAAAAGAAATCATGTTGTTTTGGTAATAGTAGATGATTTTGAATATATAAATTTGGACCTAACTTGAAAGTTTCGTCTGTTAATGCAGTCTGTCATTTCCAATACGCAATATGAAGGGTAGTACTTAATATTTGAAATGGATACTTCTATTTGATATCTTATGGACACATGATTTAAAAATGGTTCGGTTTCACTTTTTACTCTTGTTGAGTTGTAACAATGGAACTATCTTTAGGAAGAGGGTAATAATTTTAATAATAGAAATCTGGGTGTGTGTAATGATGGCCTACATTTTTGTTTGGGACGTAGGCCATTGACGTGCTAGGGATAATTAAATCTTGATTTGTGTTTTATTTCGAGTCGGTGATAACAGTTAGGATAATTTACCTACTTAAATTACTAAAATTAGTGCAATATCTGTAATTTCTTATTTGCTAATCTATTTTGTTGTCCTTTTGATCTAATAGATTGTTAACCAAGTACTTGTCAAAGTTTGAAGAAGTCAAAATCTTTTTATCAATAATAAAAATAGTTTAAATCAATTTCTTTGACATTTTACCTTTGAATATAACCAATGATTTCTACAGTCATATCCCAGAGTTTTTTTTTATAACTACATCAAGGATTGTGGTGACTAAATTAATTATAACTATTGTAGTTTAACATAGTAAGAAAAACTATTATAACTATTGTAGTTTAACGTGTTAATTATAACTATTGTGATGATAATGAAGTACGAGAAAATTGGTAAAACATTTTATCTGTAAATCTTCCATTTTCTAAGTCGACACGATCTATCCGTTTGTATGGTTATTGACTCGATCATAGACATCTTTCTCATTTTTCTTTTGTTATCATCCCCCAAAAAATTCCCAAAAAACAAACATACTGGCTCCAAGTTGTTCAAAAATAATGGCTTTGATTTTCTCGATCCTTTGACTTAAAATTAGACAGTTTTATTTCTCGATATGGACAGGAAAGGGATACAACTCAATGATTGAATGTCACCTTAACGTGATGGAAGTCATCAATTCGGCATGAATTGTGTGGATCGAATATTACGAATTCGAGCCATCAAGGAGTAAAAAAAACATTAAATAAACATAGTAAAAACAATATATATATATATATATATATATTGCTGTTTTTCTTTTGAGTGCATTAAAAAAGCCGGAAACTCCTACAATTATTGACTGCAAATGGTTGGCTTTATCTACTTAATCAAACTTTTGGTCTAGACTATTCTCAGCTGCTCGGAGATGAACTAGTTTGACCCCACTAAGTTGTAAATTGATTTGCTTCTGTAGTCCTTGCAATTGAAATAAAGTCAAAAGCCGTCTTTACCAGAAGGGAAATCAAACTCTCATCTGTCACCGTATATACAAATGTGACTATGTAAGACGGATGGTGAAAGTGCATATGCAGTCCCTCGTACTGCGTAAATTAGGTTCCCGCATGATCTGTTACACATTTCTATGTTACACTTCGTTCGTTATAGTATAAATCATTTAATAATATTTGGTGTATTATTTCGATGAATTTGTGTAAACTAATATTTGATATAACTTGTACACTAAATATTAATTTATACTAACCAAATGCAAAAAAAATACACGAAATAGTGCAATAATTATTGCAACTTGAAGAATGTATTATACTGTTGCCTGTTAATTATACATTGAAAACAAATAGAGGTAAATTTTCCATACCCCCTTGAACTATTATCAATTGGATTTTGCCTCCCCTAAAATCAAATATCCACTTAACCCTCTCAATGTGTCCTAGACTCTTTTTTTTTTACAAGGAGATTTGAGAATATAATCTCCATAGAGGAAGTGATTCATTCATACTAACTGAATTAACATGTATTAACTGTTATTTACTTTTTCTTACATGGGGAATGGCTCTATCTCTTATAAAATCTATATTCCGTCAATTATATTAATGAATCAATTTTCATCTCTTTCGAATCTATTGTTTCTATGATTCTTTCTTCCTTCTAATAAATGATACTTCTCGAGTTTTGAATAGTTAATTTTTTAAATTAGGAATTTTGAGGAGGAAATTTTATAAGTAAGTACTAACTTCTATGGTGTAATCAAAATGATACAATTGTGTAGAATACAAATCTGGTGGATTAAATAACTTAAAAAGATAAATTTGCAACAAATTAAGAAATAGAAATTCATTTTTGCAGAAACATTTTAGATAAAAGAGTTTAAAATGGAATACAGCTATTGTTTTTTTCTCCTCCCCTATCACGCAATCGGATATAACTATTGACTTATCAACAATGAATATAAAATTGCACCAAAAAATCCTTAAATAGCATTGTAAAAACTCTGCACGCAAATTTTGATTCATAATTAGGTAAATTCAAATTATATCCTTGTGATCTAGATTAAGGCCCCGTTTAGGGTTGCAGTACTTTTAATAAAAAAGCACTTCTAGGTGCTAAAAATATTTTTAAAATATTTGGTGAACATTATCCTATAAAATTAATAGTAGAGCTTTTGGTGTTAAAAGCACTTTTAGCAAAAAACTCAAATTTGGAGCTTTTAGAATAGTTTTTGCGATTTCAAAAATAAAACATCAAATTTAATTATTTTATTCTATATTATGAACCAAATAAAGAGATAAATATTTTTAAAAATTTTCAAATTACAACTTATCCAATACAATAAGTACTTATTGAACTATATCTCCAAACAATATTTTTAAAAGTATTTAAACAGTTTATAAGTACTTTTATTAAAATTTCTATTAGAGAAGTACTTTTCAATAAGCTACCGCAATTCCAAACGAGCCCTAAGTGGATTTTTCATTTCTTAATCTTAAAGATTAAACTTCTACAGTAACTTCAATTTTCAACAGCCAAGACACAAGATAAAAATTTTAACAGTCACGGAGTCACGTTTAAGAGAGAGGATGAACGAGGACAAACATGACCAGACCAGATACCCGTCCAAGGAAGAAACTGATTCCTCCTTGATTATCCACTGTTGATTGTGCAAGGTTAAAATTAAGGGTTAATCACATTTTATCCCCTAAAGAATACCCCATTTTCAGTTTACCCCCTAACCTTTAATTTTGCTCACTTAACCCCCTTTAGGACAAAATTGCCCTTACATTATTTTGACTTTTCATTTACCTTGTTTTCTTTTCTTTTATTTCTTTTTCTCTTTCTTCTTTATTTAATTCTTCCTCTTTCCCACAAAAATTTTCACCTTAATGATTGAAATTAAAAAAGAGGAATTGCAGAGATCTATCTTCTCCTTAAATGATTAAAAAAATATTCAAATCACTTTCCTAAAATACAATTTTTTTAGCCTTTCAATTCTTTTAATTTTGGGTTTTCCTCTTTCCTTTCTAATTTCTCATTTTATTCCCAAGAAAATATCTTAAGATGAAATTGTGACCTGATTAATAATCATCAATTGAAATTTGTGACATGTGGCATCATACAAAAAATTAAAATTAGTTTTTGATGCCTTTTTAAACCTTCACCCGAAAATATGCAATTACAAACTCAAAACAAAAATTTTCGTTGAAATGGAATTTCTATTGGGAAGGATGAAAGAGAGAAGAAAGAGAAAAAAAAATAAAAGAAAGGAAAATAATTTCATTTTATGATATTTTCTTGAGAATAAAATGAAAAACTAGAAAGGAAAGAGGAAAACCCATAATTAAAAGAATTGAAAGGCTAAAAAAATTGTATTTTAGGAAAGTGATTTGAATATTTTTTTAATCATTTAAGGAGAAGATAGATCTTTGCAATTTCTCTTTTTTAATTTCAATCATTAAGGTAAAAATTTTTGTGGGAAAGAGAAAGAATTAAATAACGAAGAAAGAGAAAAAGAAATAAAAGAAAGGAAAACAAGGTAAATGAAAAGTCAAAATAATGCAAGGATAATTTTGTCCTAAAGGGGGTTAAGTGAGCAAAATTAAAGATTATGGGGTAAACTGAAAAATGAAATATTCTTTTAAGGGGATAAAATATGATTAACCCTAAAGTTAAACTAAAGCCCACGAGTTGCACACTCCCAAATCCCAATTATTTCTGCTCCTTTTTATTTTATTTTATTTTATTTTTTGGGAGCTGAGAGGATAGGACAAAAATACAACTTGAAGTCCAACAGGATATTCAAACAAAGCATATATCAATTGACTCATTGAATTGTCCTTTAGTTAACAAAATTCCCACCTACTTTCCATGTGTTTCAGTACCCCAAAACAGTAGAGCATAGCATTGCAGGAGAAATCTCTGTCCCAGTTATGGCTTCCGCTCAATTTCTCTGCGGTCAGCAACTTTACATCTCCTGCAAAAATGGCAGAACCCAACTCAATTCTTTCAAGAAAGGAAGTATTTCTCTATCTCCCACTTATAGGCCAAAAGGGTCATCATTTTTGGGACAAAAATCCCAATTTGGAAGGACCCTTGTAGTCAAAGCTTCTTCTGATTCAACAACTTCTGGCAAGAAGCAAGTAGAGGTACGGTTTTAAGTTAGTGGATTGCTTTTCTTGTCCAGTATTTTTGCCTAGATTTGACAATAAAGCTGTGGGCTTTTTTTCAAATGTTGTTTTAGATAGTGTATGATCTTGAGGATAAATTTAATAAGTTAGCTGATGAAGTGGATAAGAATGCTGGACTTACAAGGCTAACTCTGTTTTCACCTTGCAAGGTAAGGTTAACTAAGTTTATTGCTTGCAGCATTGACTCTATTGATTATGTTTCAATCTGTCTGTTTTACTTTTTAAATCTTCTGTCTTTGGGATGCAGATAAATGTTTTTCTGAGAATAACTGGCAAAAGGGAAGATGGGTATCATGAGTTGGCATCTCTCTTTCATGTATGTGTACCTTCCGTTTCCTATTGCTCGCAAATCTAGTATTCAACAAAAAGAAAGAAAAAATATACGCAGATGTTCTTTTTAACTAGAACAACGCCAAATAACCACATCAATATTTACAGAACTTAGAAAGGCCTATGTTGTATGTATTTCAAGTGTTCTGTGATTTTAGATTATTGAATGGTTTGCTAATGTTGGTTTGATTGGACTTCTGCAATCCTTCAGGTTATTAGTCTAGGAGACAAAATTAAGTTCTCTCTAGCACCGTCAAAATCAAATGACAGATTATCGACCAATGCTCCAGGAGTTCCCCTTGATGATAGAAATTTGGTGAGCTTGAAAGCGTTTGTCTTGAGTTTAGTTTTTTTTTTTTTTTGGTCTCATGTTGTAATTTCGCATTCTTGCCCCACCCTTGCGCAGATAATAAAGGCCCTAAATCTATATAGGAAAAAGACTGGCACTGACAACTTCTTTTGGGTAAAGTTTGTGATAAGTTTTTCTGATTGATAACTTCTTTTGCACATAAGTTTTATAGCTGAATTTGAGTGAATTATCTTTTTAAATTTTGAACAGGTTCATCTTGATAAAAGGGTTCCCACTGGAGCGGGCTTAGGTGGTGGTAGCAGTAATGCTGCAACTGCTTTATGGGCAGCAAATCAATTCTCTGGTTGTATTGCTAGTGAAAAGGATCTCCAAGAATGGTCAAGTGAGATTGGTTCGGACATTCCTTTCTTTTTCTCCAATGGAGCAGCTTATTGTACAGGCAGAGGCGAGGTACGTCTGAGTTGGACATGCACAGTGTGTTTACTAAATTTTGTCCTTTGATTTTCATACATATACCTCCAAGTCCATATTTTGCATTTCCTGGCAACCTAGTCTTGGCATGTTATCCCCCAAGAACCTGAACAAATACTTTCCACATTCTGAAAAAAACATTCTTTTGCAGTTAATGATCCTTTACTTGTTTAATTTGACATAGTTGTTATGGCTACCCTATGAAGTGTATGTTTTGTTTATCATGCAAAGAATATTAACTGCACGCATAATGGCATATTTGCCAGGAGGAAAGTCAATGCTTTGCTCAGAATACTCCCTAACAATGACATGTATTCAGGTTGTTCAAGATATTCCCTCACCGATAGGGTATGACATTCCAATGGTTCTGATAAAACCTCCAGAAGCATGTTCTACAGCTGAAGTTTACAAGGTAGTAAGTCATAAACTTAGTGAAAATTCTTTAATGGCAGTAGGTTGGATGAATCTTGACAAAACAACATTTTATACCTCAGCGGCTGCGGTTGGATGAAACTAGCAAGATCGACCCATTGATCTTGTTAGAAAAGATCTCAACAGGAGGAATATCTCAAGATGTTTGTGTCAATGATCTAGGTATGAACTCAAAGAAGTTATCTTCCCATCCCCCTGCATCTAGGTGTCTATTTTGATGTACTTAATTCTGGTAAGCAAAATTATTTGCTCTCTTAAACTCTTTTTTCACTGAAATGTCTTTATTATGACAAAAAAGGAAATTGTTTTCTTTTACTTAGTCTAGGTACATGCTATGACTTGCTGATGGGTGGTGATCAACCATAATCTGGTATGCAATATATGTATGCTCATGGATCATCCTTAGACTGGATGAAGAGTTGCTTAGACTTTGCTTATGTATCTGTAATAATGGTCCACTAAATTCCAATTTAGGCCTGCTCACATTTTGAAGCAACTGTGCAACTGAAGGAAACTGTCTTGAAAACTTTATGCATGATTAGAAGACCCTTAAGCAGTTATGTGTACTTCCTGAGCTCATATAAGAGGGAAAAGGTGGTCATTTTTAGTAAATTTTTCATTGAGGTGTCAAATCTCGGACACTGATTCCATGGAAGATCATATTGACATTGCAAGTTTTTATACAACAGTATGGAGTTAAGGTTAGGGGGATAAGCCGCAGCTTAGCATGTGTCCTTTTCTGCAGACAGATCCTGTGGTGAACAGCTTTAGTTTGTAAGGACCTTTTTCATATAAGTTAGAATCTGGATTTATAATACTGTGAGATGAAAGCTTAGCTGCATCTAGAGGAACTCGCAACTGAATTTATGCACCAAATTCTCGTCCATGGCATACAACTCTGGAACGCCTGCAGTTAGAAAAACATTTAAAATCCAAAACAGATTGCATACTTCTGTACCATGTAATATTCAATTAGACTATTTTTTCTTGGTTGATTAAACATCTGTTCATGCCTCTGTTGCAGAACCTCCTGCTTTTGAAGTCCTGCCTTCTCTGAAAAGATTGAAGCAGCGTGTAGGTGCTGCTGGTCGAGGACAATATGACGCCGTTTTTATGTCTGGGAGGTAAAACATTGCTCGCGTTGATGTCTTAACCTTCAAGTGTTTGCACATAACAATACATATCTAAAGTATCCTATTGTCTCATTTTTAGCATTCATATTTTTTATTATTTATGATCAAAATTACTTCCTTTCCATTTTGATAGTTCATTTAACAGTTAATGAGTCACAGTTACTTTACAATAAGATCAGAAACTTTTATGATCTCAAATGAGATCTGTTTGTGCACGCAACATAATTACTTAACAATAAGATTAGAACTCTTATGATCTCAAATGAGATCTGTTTGTGCACGCATTCTAGACTGCCTATTTTAGATGTGGAATTGATCTTAACAAAGGAAGACATGGTCATAGCCCCAAAAACCGTGATGCTTGCTAGTGTCACTTTATAGATGGTTCTGCAAAACTTAGAGTTTTTTATGATCTCCAGACTAATTATCTGTGAGAAAACCAGATGTACTTCTTTGAAACCTTATCCTGGGCTGACATCTGATTCACTAACAAGAACAGCTATGCTGGTTCAAATTTAACCAAAACCTGGCTGTTCCTGTTATGATCCAAGCTTGTTCAATCTACTTGGGGCACAACTACCTCAATCCTTAAAGACAAATGTCATTTCTATCACAATAACCAAAGCTTTTCTTTGATTTATGGTATAGTGCGTTATAGTAAAGAGATGACTACTGTGGTTAATATTTCTGGAAAAACAAATGTATCATCCTGCTGGATAGTTTAATATGTATTTGTAAGCAATAGGTTCTGGAAGGAGCCCTTTAAATGTTGGTAACCTGTTTGCACTAGGTTGATTCTTATGTTTGTCTGCAATGCTATTATGTTAGATGCAGACTTGTGTTCATTGTTTCAGATTGGTAAAGTTTTATTGAATATAATCCGGATCATCAAGTTTTAGGTCCTCTGCAAACATTGAAGAAACACAAGGAGCTTTTCCTCTTTCTTCCATGTAGAAGTATAAGTGGAGATTCAAATTGTTAAACATCACAAAAAAGAAATGAAAAATAAGGGATAGTTATTTTGCCTATAAGTGTTCATAATCAGCTTGATCCTCTATGTGAGAAGTTGAGAAAGTATTTCTTATGGTCTTGTTGAAAATGCAACTTGAATTGCTGAACTATGCACATCTACCTGATATCATTTGAGTTACTCTCTTGGCACAAAAAGTATCCCTCTTAACCTAGTTCTTTAAACCAATTTTAATTCTGATAGGGCCTAGCTTCAAACTGTGCACTTCTTCTTTTGTGTTGCCTCACTTGATCCAGATCCAAATGAGATTATGGGGGAATGCCTCAAGGCTTAAGAATATTCAATCAGGCTTATTACTTATGCCTTGGGAGATGGTCAATTTCTGAGGCTAACATGGCAAGAATTTCACCTCCGAATAATGTGTAATAATCTTGTAGTGTCATCTAATATCCTAATAAGTGTGGCATTATGCTCACCTAACAAGCAGATGATGCTAGTGCGGTGATCAGCATTGAATGCTGAATATGATTATGGCTGCAAACAAACTGAGATACTCTGAAATAATTCAATACCCCATGCAACTCAAGATTGTTAATACTGGACAATCATTAAATTAAGTTCATGATGGAAAAACTTGAGCTCTGATTTGTCAGAACAAATATAAGTAACTTCAGTTCAAAATATTTGCAAACCTCAGCAACCATGCCCTGTCATAAACAAGTTCTGTTACTATACATACATACATGCACATATACATACACACACACACATATAATGTAATGTGTAATACATCATACCACAGTTTTGTGCTCCATATAGATTAATATATTTCTTTTAATAGTTCCCCCTCCCACTTCTTATACCCCACCCCTCCCATGCTTTTTTTAAAAAAAAAAACCCTCAAATGTGGGCCTGCCGGTCCTCCTTGAATCATGCGAGAAACTGGTTCTTTGCAGTCTTTCTTGATCTCAAGCTCTAGCATGGTTAACTGTACTTAGCTTGAACACACCGTACACATAGTAGAACTATAGCTGTAAACATGTTCTGTATTCTCATTTTTCTATATAATACGGTTAGAAGAATATCAGCTATGGCAATTGTTCTCATTAATCTTGCTACTTGCCATGAGGAGGAGTGTATAGTGGTGGGACTCATATACTCTGTAAGGTAGACATGCAGTGAATACATGCATAATATGGAGAATGTGATCTCCCTAGTTTGGTGTAATAATCAAGAGTCATCCCCATTGGGATCTAAATTTCAGCACCATCACAAATTGGAGAAAATCTCATTCTTGAATACTATGTTGAGATTTTCTTCTCCTTCTTTCTGCTCTTTGGTATATTTTTTATGATAAAAATGCATTATTAATCTTCACCCAACTCCCCCTTCATAAGAATTAATTTTAGCTCAATATATTGAAGACAATTTGCCTCTCATGCAGTTTAATCAAAGTTAAACTATTGCTGAGTCTTGAGTTCTAAGGATTGATTGAATTCTTGGTCCAAAATAAAGTGTAAACATTATTCACATGAGAGACCAAGAAACAAGTAAGATAGCATAAAGGTGTGTGTAACCTAGATTTTTGCTTTGTAAGAGTAAAGATGCTGCAAGTAAGATAGCATAATGGTGTGTGAGTCCGATGGACAGAAGAATTAAAAACAAACATATACTGTTCAAGTACCTCAAAATATAAGGGGCTATGTTCAACACGAACATTTTTTCATCTGAAAGCACATTATTTTTCTACTGAAAAAAAAAGCACATTATTCAGTATTCGATTTGTTTATCTGTTCCTCTTCATTGTTCAGCAATACGTACAACTGTGTTGTATAACTCTTCTGTTTGTCTTATTGACTGCTAAGGATACCCTAAATACTTGATTGGCAAAAGCCAGAGAGTACTTTCACAAGAACCACTTTTACCCTTGAATAAGAAGCATAACCATCTCTCAAATTATTATGCAGCGGAAGCACTATAGTTGGAGTTGGCTCTCCTGATCCCCCACAATTTGTCTATGATGATGATGAGTACAAGGATGTATTCTTGTCAGGTGAGACATAACAAATCAATCAAAGTCACATAGTAAATTCTAAATCCGGTCTCTGCATGCACAAATGGAATGCATAGTCATCTTATATTGCACTTCATGAGGTACGTATTCATATCATTTCAAAGAGATCATACTATCAGCTTCAGGTAGGTTTATCGGTCGGGTAAGCTGATTGGTAATCTTATTTTAGAAGAACGATGAGCACTGAGAATAGTAAAGAAGAATCTGAGGGTGTTGAAAAGCGATCATGCCCTTAACCCTCAGAGAGATCATAGAAAGGGCATGACATTAGCCTGCCTGAAGTGAAGCAAAATATCACCTGCTCATGCAATCTACTAAGAGTTATTTACTCTAGTTCCTCTCTCCTACACTTGAGAAATGAGATGCCGCCTCCTAAAAGATTTCTTGTATCCATGTATTAGCATCTGTACTCATCTCCTAAAGTGTTATTCTACCTACTAAGTAACTGACTTTTATTGGAGGATGGAGTCTTACATATTGACCTCTTGATTGTCTGCTTTTAAAATAGATTAATCTACTTGTCTTAAGAGTCTGTTTCTTAAGCTTGTTCTGACACCTGATCAATTTGATTGCAGAAGCCCATTTCATCACTAGGCCAGCTAATCAGTGGTACTCTGAACCTGTATTAAGAAATGCCACCACCTCAGCAACAGAATTCTCCAGCACAGCAGAATAGTTTTGCTTCTTTCCAATTGGCTTCAAAGGAAACAATGCAACTGTATCATGACAATGGAACTCAAGGGGCTGCAGGGGGGTCGACATAATATTCTCATCTCATAATTCATTTGCATAGATTTGTGAAATTCATTTATATAGTGCCTACCATGAACTTTAGGAGATGTTTCAAAATGGAATGGTCCAAGAGCCATTTTGAAAAGGACACTTAAATATGGATACTCTATTATCTAAATATGTTTGATTTTCACAAGACAGCAAAGTTTTCAATGCAGGTTCAGCCCTTCTCATGTATTTTTTTTGTCTTGAAGAAAATCCGAGTACCCAGGTTGCTGCATTCTGCTAAGCTGCTATTCTATTAAGTCTCCCCTTTGACTATTCAACCAAATCTTTTGCTTTGATTTGGATGGCTCAATCCCATTTCTCATGAAGAAAGAAACGAAAGATATACAACGTGTTGCAATCATGCATCAATAGGCACCTGAAGTCAATATCGTGATTGAACGAGGCAAGAAAAACACCTAATTTCTACTAATTGTTGATGCCTAATATGTACCAACTAAACCTACCCGAACGCATCCAAATCCCACCAACTCTAGGAAGCGAGGACTAAAGGGAGTAGCCGTTAAGTTTCAAAAATTGCATTTGCAACCATTAACAATTAATCATTAACCTAATATACCTCAATTTTGGGAAATTGGCTAAACCACCAGAAAAGCCAAAATGATGCGAGTGCCAATAGGGGTTTTCCCTACACTCTTCCAGAGCACAATTCGAACATCAGTGAAACAAGCATTATTTTGCTCTGGTAGATGCAATGATTTTTGACGCTATGGCAAATATAAAATATATAAAACAAAAACAAATGGGAAAAAAAATTGGAGACAAGGAAAAGGACCAGAAGAACAATAAACGAAGACTTAAGATGCTTTTTCCACTAAGGTTGACCAATGACAATCAAACGGGCAAAAGCATCAGAACCAACACCAACATGAAATTCAAGCACAGTTTCTTGTTTTTTCTTTTTCCTTTTATTGTTTTAGGTCCTCCCAGCCATCCTACAGAGAGGGGGAGGAAACAAACTGTCTGGGTAAACTGAAAAGGTCTTTTTCCTCAAAGGGGGAAGTCCACTCACGAGAACCACTCGTTGACGTTTCAGAAGGACCTACTCCATCCTGCAGCCCTGCAATTGGAACCCTACTCCCATTGGACAGGACGGGTCTCATGGCAGACTTTACACCCATTCCAGAAGAAAATGAATCATATGTACGAGGAGCCTCATTTTGCATGAATGAGTTCATCCCAGGCCACAAACCACCCGGCCTTGAAATGGAAGACCCACGATCCAAACTCCAGTCAATGTTGGTGTAATCTAACTGCATCATTGAGCCACCTGTATTCCAGTCCACGGGAGATGAGGAGCCTGACGAGCCATTAGTGCCTAGCCCCGAGAAAAGACCCAGATTGGATGCAGGAGCAAGTGTCGGAGATGCTCCTGTTCTGCTCCATAAACCATTTCCACGGCTTATACCTGGGGATTCCATCGGGCCACTGCTCGACACAAACTGCTGCTGAGGCTGATACTGAAACTGGTTGTACAGCTGATTTGTACTTGCACTGTTTGGACTTAAACTTCTTGCACCAGAAACAGGGGGCATTAATCCATTGGGCTTCAAAGTTTCCATACTATTTGGATACCATCCCACAGCTGTCCCAGGTGAAGATGAACTTACACTTGTACTAGGCGTCTGCTTTACATTCATGTTCTGCGGGCGCTGCATTACTATTACAGGTTCTCTGACAGACCCTATCTGTAGATTCTTCAGTTCACTTCCAAGAGTCACAAATCGAGCTTCCACTTTAGAAGGTGCAGGTGAGGCCTGCAATGATGACGCCAAAGAGTAAGAAACAGAAGGATTTGATCCAGCAATTGGCCACCGTTTCTCTGCCGGAACACCAATTTGTTGCGGATTGGCCCACTCCATTTTTGATGGTTGAATCCTTTTTAACGACTGCAGGTTCTTGTTTCCAGGATCCAGTGGAGGCCCTGTTGTAACTGCAATTCTGGTGTAATTGAAATCTTTCTCATCTCTTTTTTGCTGTATGGTAATTGCTGGAGAAGGTTTGGATTGTATCCTCAATGGATTCTGACTTGCAGCTACTGGAAGCTTGCCATTGCCTATGGTAGGTGGATCACCAGTTTCTTCTGGCTTAGGTGGGGCAGAAGGAGGGTCCTGTTTCTGGACTCTCAGAGATTCTTCTGCCTTATCAAGATCACCCTCACAGGCAACTATAGCCCTTTCTACTTCCTGCTTGGAACACTTGTATCTAATTTCCATGTCTGCAATTCGAGCAAGCTCTTCTGATATGTCAATTTTCAAATTACTCCCACTATCAAGGTTATGTTCCCTATGCTTATCTGCTTCTTCACCTCCTTCAAATAACCATGCTACTGATTCCTCTACTCTTCCTTCATTTAAAATGAGAGCCATTGTTGCCCGTTCTTGAGAAAAACCCATTGCCACAAGCTGCTGAGCCAATGCTTCTAGCTTTCTTGACATGAGATAGCCACTGCACCGCTCATGCAACTCTTGGGCTCGCCTCTCCTTCTGGCGCTGATGCTTCCTCTCATTCTTTTGACGAATTTTTTCTCGCTTATCATTGTCAGCTCCAGGTACTGTTTCCTGACGGGTAGGTGGATGCGATGCTTTTTCCTTGTGATCTTCTGACTCACCAGACCAACTACCGTTGTTAGAAACAGAATCATACTCAACACCGGTCCCAAATGAGTTCCCACTGTGATCATCAGTCTCATCTATATTCCGGAATCTACCATTAACATGAAGAGGGGCAGGGGATGATGATGGTGCTGTCTCAATTGTGTGGAATGTTCCCAAAAGTGGATTGTATCCACTAGCAGGAACCCCAGCTCCTGTGTTAGCATGGCCTGAAGACTTTGAAGAAGCCTTTGAAGGTTCCTTTACCGCCTTCTTGTCCTTTGATTTAGCTTTGGATGCTGGAGACATCTCCTCGGCCTCTATTTCTAATTCCTGCACACCGTAAGCAAGACCCAATTTAGTTTAACTGCAACAAACTACGGGCAAAAGAGGCTGCAATGAACAGGGTATTTACAAGATCTCAGTTTCAGTTTCCAACAAATGTCATAGTTCAGTAAAAGCAACTATTAGAAAATACAAAAAAAAGTGCATACATGGATGTGATGAAAAACATTTACGAGAAGAGTGGTGCTAATTCTGCAAACTGATGCCACATAGGACAGAAATAAACAAATAACAAGTAACACCTGCAAAACTAAATTTTCACAAACAGGAAACCAAAAATTATTCAGTTGCCAACTAGGGCTCAAAATGTCAACACCAGAAATAGCAAACCAGAAGCAAGATTTGAATGCAAAACTGCTTCCACCCAGCTTCTTTTCCAGATAACCAGGTTACTGATGTCTATAGCAACAGTATGAATTCTAAATAACTTCGAAGTACATATGTGACCCGTAAGAGTAAAGTATTAAAAAGTAGTCATTACTGAAGCAAAAACAATGGAATGGATGAAGTCCAGTGAGTGTGACATAAAAAATAAGCACAAAACAGGATCACCACAGAAATTGTGTGCAATATAGAAGAATCAATAAGAAACTAATCAAGAATCCAGAGACATACACACCCATTGAAGTCAGCTTTTTACCATAGTATACTAGCCATCCTATTCCCAATGATCAGTCAATTTCTCGTTAAATATTCAAATAGTACTCTTTCCACATTACTTACTCCCATAAAAACTGCAACTCTCCCAACTGCTTTCAAATTCAAAAGTTCACAAGTTTCCTTACCTACATTTTACATGGCGCTCCAATTTTCAAAAGCATGCTTACTCGGAATAAAATCCAGCTAAATAAACAACCTATTTGTGCAACTATCTCCACCGTTACATTCAGTGACATACTTGTTTTAGCATACTTATATAACTATGCAGGTAGAAAAGCATATATGCTAGGCCAAACTTCTGTTACTGAGATAAGATTAGAAATGGATTTCCGTATTGACGTCTCAAACTAGTCACACTTACCAAGCAAATTCTGCCTTATCCAGGAGGCTCTATCTTGATGCCAGTGTCATTCCTTCCCAAAGAAATTTAACACTATAAAACATTTACACGCCTGCATTCCCACATTTGAATATCCTCTATAAAGATACAAACCTAAAATCCTCCTATATCCACCAACAGCTATCTGATAGAACATTTCGGCTTTTCATAGATCTAAAGCACATTGAACTTGTTTGGTCAAACAAATTTTTCTAGAAGCCAAGTAACAGAAAGCGTATAGCTGATGATCCTAACATACATCATACAACTTACTGACACACACATCAATGGGTAAAAAAAGTGGAGCCCCCACCTTCACTTCATCAACAAAATCAAGACACGTAACTAAAGCACCAACTAGATGTCGGTCGACGTCTACATTCAATCTCTGTACACGTGTAAAATAAACAAATTGCAATCTCCTGAGTATGTACACGTGTAAAGAACACATTGCAATCCCCTGACTGTATACACGTGTACCTGACTGTATACACGTGTAGGAAAAAAAGTCAAGAAACTGCATCACCATTGTTGCCGTCCTTCCTCAGCAAAGCTAAGAACCTCAAAACTAAAAAAAATCAATCAAAAAAAAAAAATAGCTGCCCACCTCAAGAAACAATGAAAACAATCAAAATCATTCGATTATAACCATAAATTAGACCAAAAAAATCAAAAAACTCGCAACCAACAATCACATTCTCAGAAGAACACAACAAATCAATTAAATTCAAGCAAACTAACATGATACAATTGCATATTACAAGCAAACACGCCTATTCAACAATTCATCAATCAAAATTCCCCTTAATAAAAAATTGATCCATCGCACAATTAGCCACACGACACAAGCAATTCAACTGCGGCATGGGCATGCGGATCAAAGAACACCAACTTTTCCACCATATAAGATTCGATCAAATTAAATAAAAAAAAAAAAAACCAGAAGTTCCCACACCACCAAAGGCTAACAGAAAAAAGGAATCAGAAGCCACCAATCAGAAACAAAAAGAAAACAACAGTTACATAAATCCACGTGCATACACATACCCTAGGGGAAAAAAATAAGGAGGCAAAACAGAAAAAGATCGATCAGGTGGTGGGGCGGGGGGGAATTGGATACCTGAAACGGAAAAGAGAGATGGCAGAGATGGAGGGACGGATCGATCGAAAAATTGAGTCGGTGATGGTGTGAATGAATGTGAAGAAATTGAAGGAGGAAGGCACGGGGGCTTGAGGTGGAGAGAAGGAGAGAAAAATTAAAGAAAAAAGAGAGAAGATATGAATGAGTATATGGATATAGAAAGGGGGGGAGGGGAATTGGGGGGCGGGATATGGGGTAGTAGAAAGACGGGGGGTTGGGGGGTGGGATAGCTAATGCGAGGCTGATATGAAACTGAATCGATGGAATTAGGGTTTTTGGTTATTGAGAGAGAGAGAGAGAGAGAGAGAGAGAGAGAGATTGGATGGATTGATTGATTGAATTTTGGTGATTGGGAATTTAGCATTTTGGGAGGGTGGAGTTGGGGGGAAAAAATTAAAGCTTACTCCATAGTGGTATTGAAAAAAGAATTGGGCTTGATTATTATTATTATTGTTATTATTATTATACGTTTTTGCCCTTGATTTTTGGATTAATTACAAAAAATTTCGCATACATTTGTGGTTTATTTGGGGGTGAAAAACCGAAACAGATTGTTAATCGTAATCGCATTCCCTTATTTGTTAACGACATTTTC
The DNA here is from genome assembly GCF_003713205.1 of Coffea eugenioides. NCBI lineage: Eukaryota > Viridiplantae > Streptophyta > Magnoliopsida > Gentianales > Rubiaceae > Coffea > Coffea eugenioides. Next base: position 36,789,876 of record NC_040035.1, on the reverse strand, counting down.
ATTTACCTCTTGAGCTTGTGAATTTAGACAAAGATTATTTCTTACCTTCATTGAATCTGCAATTGCCCTAAGATTTTCCTTCGTTCTATTTTTTCGTATTCGCTTTTTATTTAGATGATCAATCTTTGGCTTTTTTTAAGGGTTTGAATAGTTTGGACTGCTTGTGAGCTTTACATTGCTCCATGACTTGGCTAGATAGAATCGATACCATAGGGGTAGAAATTTTCCAATTGTAATTGTACTTAAACTTTTAACAATTGGAATTTAACTATTGAGATAGCTTTTATTTGGGATAGGAACTCGTTTGTTCAATGAATTTTTAAGTTTTGCTTGTCAATGAATCAAGCTTTGTGGTGCAACCACATGGAAAGGACATTATTAGTATTTGTGCTTAAAGATTTAAGTCTAGTTTCCTTCCAAAAAAAAAAAAAAGATTTAAGTCTAGTTTACTAAGCATAAGGTCTAGAAAAGGATTAAGCGTCCATGTACAAGTAATTTAAAGAAAAGTTAAAAACTATACCAGTAGATATTGAATTAAACGAAATTAACTAGACAAAAAGAATGATATGCACGATCTTATGCATTTTTTCTTTTATATGATATGATACGTAGAGAGGGGAATAGTCTCCTTGTTTGGATTGCTGTTATTTCTTAAAAAAATTTTAAATTAAGAGAACATATTTATCAATAACCTGTTTATCTCACACATATCAAATTGTTAGAATACAGTTTTTTTTTTTTTTTTTTTTACAAAAACTTCAAAAAAATAGCAATCCAATTGGGATGAATCTTTAAATTAAGAGAAATTAGTGATATTTTACAGCAAATCCAATGTAGGTAAAGTTTTCAACTTTGAGTAGAATAATAACTAACTAGATTATTCATTCATTTTATTTCAATAATCTCTATTTTTTTTTTTATCATTGCTAAGGTTGATATTAATCTCCAGAGTACGTCTCAGCAGCATTATGGTATAACTTTAGGACAATTATATTATGCAACCTAAAATGCTTTTTGCACACCTTTTTAATGGATTTTATGTTCTATAGACTTGTCTATTTGGCCTAAGAAAACATTAAGAGAATGTGTGAGGAAGAAGAGTCTGTCTAAATATCATTATCCCAATCTAAAAGGATATTATTGCAATTTCAAGTTTTAAAAGGTGTTTTTTGTAATTATAATGAGCCCTTAGGGAAGTCAATCCAATTAGACATAATGAAAAATGACGAAAATCAGTTTATAATATTTTGGTGGCAACGAAGAGTAACAAATGGGACACCTGTCTACGTGGAATTTGGATAAAGGTATTACAAATTTACAATCTTTATCTTGAGAAATTTGGATAAAGATCTCTAATCTAGAATTTGGTAAGATTTTTCCTTGTCTTTTTTTTTTCTATTTTTTTCTTTGAGATATTGTAAACATTAAAATTTAATTTACAACTTGAATAACAAATCAAGCACATATAACTTAGGAAATAGGGTATTTTATTCATATGAGAAGCTTTTCGTATTTTGTGAAAGGGATATTATATCCTTTCTCGCGAAAGTGAGCATCTCTTTAAAAAAAACTTGAATAATTTTTTTTTCTTTTCAGCATAATAAAATGTATGACCAACAAAATTTTTTAAAATTTTGCTAAAATTTGTATTTCAGTTTGGAACACATTAACCTCTTCTTTTATTGTTCATACATGCTGTTATTTTATTAGTATTTTGAGAGGTGGCAAATCAACCCACTTAACTAAATTTACCCATACACGCCCATGAATAGATGAGTATGGGTATCTTAAATTTTTGTATATGGGTATAAATGGGTTATCCAATAATACCCATTTAATAAATGGGTATTATTGGATAACCCATCAAACCCAATTAACCCATTTAAAATTCTCTTCCCCTAAATCTCTTCTTTTCCCCCACCCATTTTTTTTTCAAATTTTTCATTTTGTCATGATGTTAACTACTTTTGTTTCATTATTATTATTATTTGTTGGTTTTATTTTATTATTTTGTTTTCTCTTAGTTTGTTAACTTGCTCATTTTTCGGCATTACCAATTTATGATAAATTTGAGCCTCTTTTCTTATCTTTCTAAAATGAAATTTTAAATTTATATATGGAAAAAATGTTAGGGGTTAAAAATTTTTGGATTAAATTTTTATATTAACTTTTATAGTACTTAGTTCAAATTTTTATATTCTTATTATTCAATTATTAAATAATATGTAATTTTGTGAAATAGAGTATAAATGAAAAAAATTTGGTAATTAGGTTTATTGAACATTATAAGTAAATATTTAAAACTAATGATGGGTACAAAGAGCGGTATAAATTGATAACTTAGTTTGCAAAAATGAATTTAAATGAATTTACAAAAAATTAAAATAAATGGGTTATAAATGGGTAATTGGGTTACCCAATTCATTTTTTGACTTACCCATCTATACTCATCTAATTAAATGGGTATAAATGGGTTGACTCACTTATACCCATTACCCATTTTACCCAACCCAAACCCGCCCAAGTCACCCATTTTGACACCTCTAGTATTTTCATTTTGTAACCTCCTCAGAGTATATCAAGCATGAAGGATACATAGAATAAGCTACTTAGACAATAAGCTTGCTTGGATTTTGGATAAAATTACAGTAAAATCTCTATAAATTGATACTCAATAAATTAATAACCTCTATTAAATAATAATTTTTTCTGTGCCAACTTGAGCTAACGAGTTAAATTAATAATTTTAATAAAATAACGAGATAATAATTTTTTTGAAAATCTTACATATTCCTTTAGTGCTATTCATATCATAAATTAATAACTCACTAAAATTACATATCATATTTTTATTGAAATATGAGTCTATTTTTTTTTAAACCTATTGTTGTAAATGTTTTTTAAGTGCATGTGGAATGCTCTCTATTATACTCACATAATGCTTGATACATTTGATCAGTCATGATTGATTTATGAGCACCTTTTAGATGAAAATGATATATTAACAATGAGATATGTAAGAACACTTTGTATTTGTTAACTATAAGAAGATTTCCTCGTCCTTTGTATACGTAATATCCATTTGATAAAATAGAAGTAGATATCTATCATTTAGTACTCCTAAGTCTTTTTAACCTCTTAATAATAGAAAAATTATATCAGTTACGTACGTCCACTGAAGAAATTAATAAAATTAAATTATACTTGCAAATCAAGTGCATATTGATTGGTTTATATTTCTTGGACTTTTAGCCTTCTTTTATTAATAGAAAAATTCATATTTTTTAATAAAATAGAAGTAGACATCCGTCATTTAGTATTCCTAAGTCTTTTTAACCTTTTAATAATAGAAAAATTATATTAGTTACATATGTACATTGAAGACATTAATAAAATTAAATTATACTAGCAAATTAGGTACATATTGATTGGTTTATATTTCTCGGACTTTTATCCTTCTTTTATTAATAGAATAATTCATATTTTTATAAAACAAATGAAACTCTAGTTGATTAAATCAGTATTTCTTTGAATTGTAAGTAAACTAGATAAAATAATAAATTATTAATTTATCGATTAATTAGTACCTCTTTAAATTAATATAATTTGTATGGTTCCAAGGTTATTATTTTATGGAGGCTTTACTGTAGCTAGCAAAAACTATAAGAGGGAAAAGATTCAATTTCCAGTTGTTTTTCAGATTTTCAAGTTGCTAAGTTCAAAAAATTTAGTAAAGTCATTTCGAATTGATGCGTTATGTGTGAATGTGCATTTTTCTTATGTTTTAGGGTTCATTTGGTTGGACTGAAAATAAGAAAATATTTTCCATCAAAGTTATTTTCTTGAAAAATTACTCTCTTTTCTATAATTTTTCAGTATTTGGTTAATCATTGAAAATATTTTCCAAATACCCTTTTTTGTAACTTTTTGGTGTTTGGTTTGTCAGTGAAAATATTTTCTAACTTTTCTTTTTAGTGCTTGTTGATATGTTGTAAATGTTTTCCTACCCACATTTTTTTAAGGATGATCTTTTTTTGTACAAGTTGGATTTTCTTCACCAACTTCTATTCTTTTTTTGTACAAGTTGGATTTTCTTCACCAACACTGGAAAAATCTCTTAGTGGATTGAATTCCAAATTTGGTGAAGTTTGGGAGTGGACGTAGGTGCCAGCAACAGAACCGAACCACTATAAATTAGTTTATCTATCTTTTAGTTTATTTTACTTTTCTTTCATTTAATTGTCGTGTCTAGTTTAATTACTCCATCGTTACTTGCTATTTCTTGACTTAAGTGTGTGCTTACTTAGATTAATTTGGATAGTTAAAATTAGATGAATATTTGATATTACTAATTTGATTTATGAACAACCTAATACACAACACTATTTTAGGTTGCTTTAGGCCTCACAATTGGTATCAGAATTTGATTTTCTAGAGATTAAACTCAATCAGTTTAGGAGTAAAGATGGTAACAAATAATACTTTATTTTCAGAGGAACAATCTATTACTAGACCTCCTATGTTTAATAGAGTAAATTTTGTTAGTTGGAGAGAACGTGTGAAAATATTTTTGCAATCTATAGATATTAAGTTGTGATATATAGTTGATGAGAGACCTTATGCAACCACCATTTTAGATGCAGATTTAGATAGATTTAGGCCAAAAACTATAAATGAATTGAGTACTCAAAACAAAGTTAATCACATCGCTAATGCCATGAATGTTTTGTATAATTTTTCAGATGCCAATGATTCTACAAGGACAAAAGAATGTACGCCGACCAGAGAGATTTGGAATAAGTTGAAAGAAATTTATGAAGGTAGGAATGATGCTAGAGAACTAAAGAAGTCGTTACTTGTTATTAAATATGAATCTTTTAATTTGGAACCTCATAAAAATAATGATAAGGTGTATTATAGATTTAATGACTTTATTAAAAAACTTAAAGTGCTTGGTAAAGAATACTCTTTGGGTGAAAGAAATTAAAAAAATTTAAATACTTTGCTTAAGGATTAGAAAACTAAGGATGCGTTTGATAAAATTGAAATCTAAAAACTGAAATATGAAGTCTGAATTCATTAAATTATTGAATTGTTAAATATTAAATTAAATATATTTGAGTATATATCACATTCAGTGATAAGTGGATAACTTATGACTTATTTTTGGGAGTAGGTTTTGCTTAAAAAATTCAGTGCCACTTAATTACTTCAGATATTTAATTTTTGGTTATCAAACGTGTCGAACATATTAAGATCTGAATTTATTAAATTTAAGTGCTAAATTGGATTATCAAAGAGGGCCTCAAACTATGGCTGTTGAAGATGCAAAAGGTTTGAATTCCATACCTATTGAATCTCTTGTCAATTCACTAATCTTTTATGAATTGAAGTTAAAATCAAAACTGCAAGATCAAGAGGAAGTTAGACTCACGAGAAGCATTGCACTCAAAATCACTCAAGAAGAAGATGATTTACTCAAAATCTCTCACGAGAAGCATTACAAGAAGAAGATGATGAAAATGATCAAAACCATTAAGAAAATCTTTAACAATAATAGAAGATTTAAAAAAAAAGAGGATCAAGCAACAACAAGAAGTAAGGAGATAAATGGTACGAATGTGGTCAAATGATGTACTACATAAATGAGTGCCCAATGAAGAAAAAGAAAGAAACAAGAGGAGATATAACGCAAAACTTCAACAACTTCAAAATTACTTGGAACGATTGCAATTCAGAAAGTAAAGTTGAAAAAGAAGATGAAATGGCTCAAATGGTATTTCTATTTATTGGAAATAATGAGATATTTTCTAACTACTCTTATGATGAAAATGATGATTATTTGATGATGATAATATTGAGACATTTGTGATTAAATTGCATGATAGAAAAAGAAAAGGAGAGGTAAAATGAATGCAAAATGCATTTGTCAAAAATGCAAGATTGTTGACAAATTTCACCAACTTTGCAAAAATTTCACATGATTAACCAATACTTCATTGATGAAGCCATGTAATTCTTAGATAAGCAACTAGCAGCTCTAAAAAAAAAAAAACAACTAGCAGCTCTAATGCAGATTGAATGCACCATAAAAATTAAATTTCATACAATAGACAGCAAATTCATTGTTGGAAAGGGAGAAAAAGATGAAGTCAAACATGGATTGACTTATATTCACTGGGATAGGATTAGGAAAATAGAACAATTTCAAACAACCTGTAGGGCAGACATGCAACTAGACTTGGATATAGACTGCTATATGCTTACTGAAAATGAGACATTTGTTGGGACTTCAAAACCTTATTGAATTTCCTTCTAACCAAATGTCACTTTTGCCAAGGAAGGGAGGACAAAAAGAAAATCTGCTATTTCTAAATTCTTATCTAAATTGTACAGCAACAACATGTATCCCAACTAGTTTTTAGGTATTATCCAAAAATTCCCACTCATTTCAATTGTTAGGAACTAATAAACCCTCATGTCGAAACAAATCAATTAAACCCGAAATATTGATAGTATTTGGAATTCATATATGTTACAACTAATTTAATTGCATGATAACAAAACCTTCACCATATCTATAGATTACTAGGGCTTCCATGATTTCTAGAAAAGAAAAACTAAAAAACAAAAGAAGTGTAAACACCTTTTTAGACTAATTCCTTACATTGAAGCAAACAGACCCGGAGTAGCAAGTTTTCTTGCATGAGCATTCACTTGTGAAGTTGGAATAGGCATTTTGTGTTATATAGGATTAATATGGTGGTTTGATAACATTAATTAATAGGTATTTATTTGGAGGTTTTTTTAAGTACGAATTTCTTAATGAGTAGACACATTTTAAATTCACAAGTAAAGTAATTTTTTTTTCATTTATATTTGGTGAAAGAATATATGAGAAGTGAATATAAGTAGCTAATTACACCTTCAACATTATTATTATTATTAAAGATTAAATAGGGTTTTTACACTTAATTGAATCCTTGAAGGTCTTGAAAAGCCTAATTTTTACATATATTTTTGGTATGCCACCAAAGTGAAAGGGTACAAAGGTTTTTAACATTTAAATCAATGCTTTCAATGTCTTGGAACACTAAATATTGTTATTATCGTTACTTTTTACAAGAGGAGATGCAGAAGTAGAGCACTAAAACGAGAAAAGGTCCCTATGTTAATAATGAGAAAGATTAGACACAAAAAATATTGGTTATACTACATTAAGCAGAAAAATAAAAAGGCAAATAAATTACAATCACTCCAAATGGGAAATATACTATTATTGTGTTCGGTGGACAAGAAACACTTAATTTGTTAAGGCTTAATCCCAAAATGCCTCCCTCTAAGGTTACTTCAGTTGCAAATTGGCTTCCGTGTTCATTTTTTTTTTACGAAAGTTAGAATTATAAACCTAATCCCAGAAGAAACCTCAAAAGCCGGCAACTTTTGAGGTCCTCCTGGGGACTTATAAACCCAACCCCAAACCCCCCTAAGAACCGATGTGGGATGCCAACCCCACAAGGGCAATGGCTTCCGTGTTCATGAAACACACAATTGCCTCTCTAAATTATGAAAAGACAATCATATCCTTATATAATCATTTCTTTGACAATTTTAATCTTTTGGCACCAAAAAACCAATTTACATACCAAATTTAACATTTTGGCTCCAAAATTATGTATTTTTTTTGTTTTACAAAGAATTATTATTTTAATAGGAGCAAAGTCTCATGAATAATAAAGCTAGATGCCAAATATAACTTATATTTTTTTTTTTGAGAAGAAGAAAAGGAAAAAAGGAAAAAGTAAAGCAACATTTCCCAATTAAAATGTTGAGTTTTATTTCTATTGATCAAAATTTCATGATTTTTCTTGAGTTTTGAGTATGAGGAAGCAAGAGACAAATTTTATTAAGATTAAAACTATAAGCTTTTTATTTAACAAAAAAAAAACCAGATTTTTGGTAACTAGCTTAATTCATTCATGAGACTTTATCCTTATTGATATAACAATTCTCCACAAAATTAAAAAAAAAAAATTTGGAGCCAAAAGATTAAATTTGGTATACCAATTTAATTTTTTAGTGTGAAAAGGTTAAAACTGTGAAAGAAATAAGTAGGGAAAATCACCAGTTTAGTCCTGAAACTTTTTCGCTAACACCGATTTGGTCCCTAAAAGTTTTTATCACATGAATTAAGTCTTTTAGCTAAAATCTTTATCAGCAACAAGTCAGGGGTAGTTTGGAGGAAGAAAATAGGTTCATGTATGGGAAACAAAACAAGTGACCAAATAAAAGCACCAATGGAGAAAAGGCAGTGGAAGAATAGAGAAAGAAATTAGGGTTCTTCCAACTACCCCTAATTGCGGGTTCCAACTAAACGTCTTCAAATTCTTCCTTTGAAATGCACAACAAATGGAGAAATTTGGATATGGGGTCGTTAACCTTAGCTGCAAATCGAGCTAGACATATGGAAGCTTGCATGTTAGAGGATTCAGTTGAGGAAAGGATGAATACTACAATAGAAAGGAAATTGTGAAGTGCTGTTGTGAAGAATCGTGCAAAATAGTACTAGTGTCTTCTTAGACTGCAACAAATCCATCAAAAAGGTTCCATGGATGTAAAAATTACGGTGTAATGTGACTCGCCAAATGTTTAAATTATTGTAATTGGGCTGTATTTATTTTTTATTACTAATGATGCAATAATTTTGAATGTAGACATCTCATTCTTTTTATGGTACGATCTATCTATGCCAGCTAAGTATGCTAAGAACACGATTGTCTAATTGTTAAGGGAACTAAGGAAAGTTGAGGGAGACAATAGGGAAATGAAGATAGAAATTCAAAAATTAACAAAAAGAAAAACCAAAATCTTGCTACTGGCATTGGTAGGTTGTTACATCTTATTACTGGCAATGTCGATTGACAATGCAAGAAGAAGGCATGTGGTACTGGGACTCAAAAATGTTACTTTAAAAATGGTCTATTTGCTGGAAAAAAATAGCCTTTTATAGCTAGTTTGGTAGTTTAGAATAGAAAAGAAAAGAAGAGAAAGGAGAAGTTAGAAAAGAAAAGAAAGGATGAGAAAGGATCCAAGTTTCTACCTAAGTTGTTTGGGAGTTTTAAAAAAGAACGGAAGGTAAATAGTTTTCTTTTGTTTGGGAGTTGAAAACAAATGAAAAGAAAAGATACTCAAATAAGTTACTTTACAAATTTGCCCTTTTTGTAAACAAATATGAATTAAGTAAGTTAAGGGACTCATCGGAAATTAAAAATTTTTGTATCATGATTTTGAGGGCAATATTATCATATTGAAAAATTCATTTAAAGCACCAGGCCTTCCTTCCTTTTCCGCCCAAAGTTTTCCAATATACAAAGGGAAGTGAAGTCTTTTCAAATCCTTTCTTTTCCTTCCCACTTTTGCTCTCAAAAGATGGAAAAAATTTATAATCCTTTCAAAACCTTTCTTTTCTATCCATTTCCTTCCTCCCAAACTAGCTATTAGATGCAGCTGTTTATTCTTGTTGTTTGACGTCATAATTTATATGCTATGTGATATAACTTTATATCGTGTTAAGGTTTGGGAAAGTTTCGGCAGAGTTTTGTCTTAATTTTGACAATCCCACTTACCAACCAAACTGAATTTTAATACAAAACATAGTAAAATGAACTATAACCATGAATACAAATTGTGAATTGCATTTCTAGCCATTAACAAAATTGCTCGGTCACATGTCATTTGGTAATGAGTACAAAGTACTCACTCAACAAGTCAATGGCAACTTAATAAAAGTAAAACAAAATAATGAAGGTTCAACCCATATAACAAAAGCAAAACAAAGTGCCATCAAGGCTCAAGCCTATCAGTTTCGGCAACAACTAGCAGCAACAAATTCTTCCTCTGGGCACCAAAGAACCAATTTTATATACCAAATTTAGCATTTTGGCTCCAATTTTTTTTTTGTTTTATGGAGAATTGTTATATTAATAGGAGTCAAGTTTCATGAATAATAAAGCTAGACGCCAAAAACAACTTATATATTTTTTCGAGAAGAAGAAAAGGAAAAACTAAAAGAAACATTTCCCAATTAAAATGTTGAGTTTTCTTTCCATCGGTAGAATTTTCACGGATTTTCTTGAGTTTTGAGTATGAGGAAGCAAGAGACAGATTTTGTTAAGATTAAAACTATAAACCTATTTTTGAAACAAAAAAAAAAACAATTAACTTTTTGGTGTCTAATTTAATCATTCATGAGACTTTTTATCTTTGTTGAATTAACAATTCTCCGTAAAATGAAAAAGAAAAACATAATTTGAGAGCCAAAATGTTAAAATGTCAAAGAAATATATATATATACACATATGTGTATATATATATATATATTGTATATATTATATATGTGTATGTGTATATATATATGTATATGTATATACATATGTATATATATACACAGATCCTCTACTCCAGATCCTATGTATACATATGTATAGATACACACAGATCCTATGTATATGTATATACATATGTATATATATATATTGTATATATTATATATGTGTATGTGTATATATATATGTATATGTATATACATATGTATATATATACACAGATCCTCTACTCCAGATCCTATGTATACATATGTACAGATACACACAGATCCTATGTATATGTATATACATATGTATATATATATGCATATATACATATGTATATACACACATATATATATGTGCGTGCGTGTGTATATGTGTGTATAAACATGATTGTCTTTCATAATTTAGAGGAGACAATTTGTATTTTCTTGAAGACAGGAGGCAATTTGCTACTAAAGTAATACTATAATGGACTTTTTTGGGATTAAGTCTTTTGTTAAAGATGTGAAACTGCGCAAGGAGGCGGATGCTTAGGCAAAAATAATGGTATCCATGTACCACTTCAAAGTCTCCAAATCTGTGAGAAAGTACCCACTTGTTACATATTTTGTGACTGATAAGAACCATGTTATAGACCTAGAATCTTAGCAAGCATACTAAGACCAAATATTCTACTATTTACTTTTCCTTTAAATATGGAAAATTACTACTATGACATTCCAATTTAAAGTATTGAGAAAAAGAAAAAAACTATCAAAGAACAATAATAACAGAGTATTAATGGTTAAGGTTGAGACCTTAGAGCTCATTGAGATCCAATCCCCTTTCTCCTTCCTCACTTTTTAAATCTCACAAAAGGGAAAAAAAAAGAAAGGGAAGACAATATCAGTATATTCCGTAACATAGTAAGAAAAATTGACAAATTACATCGATTTGCTGTAACATTTATCATAAGTATGAAAATTTTCTATTTAAATTGTGTTTTGTGCTATTCATGTTCCTAAAGTTTTTACATATCATGTTATAAAAATCCTACCCAAATATTAATTGTAATTATTTACTTGATCCAACACCTATATTCTAATATGCTTTTGGCATAATTATAATTTTCTATTACCATCCTTGAAAATTTTCTCAATTTGTTTATAATATGTCGATAATCATTATTATTGACAAAAGTTAACTGTGAATTAACTGATTTCTACACAATCATCATCACGTCATTACACTAAGTGTAATTAGTGTTCAAAAACACACACACACACACACAGAGTGTTCACAAGAAGTTAGTTGCAATTAAATCACAAAGAATGAAATAACATTAAAACATGAAATTTGAAATTAAAAAAAAAATGGTTCCAAAACAAGTTTATACCAGTACTACTTTGTAATTACTTGAAACTCTAGGGATGTAATTGTAATTAACTCATTAAAGAACAAGGAAAAGATAAAAACAAGAGCCTAGAAAGTATAAATAAAAAGAGGAGGACTGACTTCTGATGACATCAAGAATAGGGGTTTTTCCGATAAAATCGAATCTGTGAAACCCCCTGACTGACTTTTGTTTCCCTTTTCATTTATTTATTTGTCTTTACTATTTTAAGCAATACCCAAAAAAAAAAAAGAAAAAATAAATTTCGCTAAGTCAAAAAGTTGGGGTTAAAAAAATTTAAAAAAAAACCAATCAAATTCTTCTTCCCAAAAGGCTTCTTGCTGTAGGTATAAACCTCGAAACAGAGTCCTTCAGGAAACGGAATTATATGTAGATAAGAAGGAACAGAAACTGATAAACTTCGATTTGTGGTTGTGGGGGCCGCAAAAATTCTAGATTTTTGAAGAAGCCATGAGGAAGAAACTCGACACTCGTTTCCCAGCCGTAAGTTTTCTTTTCAGTATGCTTTTTGGTGTCTATTTTGGTAGATTTTTTTGTGGGGTTTTTTTTCTTGTTCTTAAGTTTTTCCTTTTGTTTGTTCTAGTTTTGAATTTGTTAAATTTGTTGAGAAATAGAGCAATTAGGGCTAAGTTTTGCATTAGAGCTAAGTGGAAGCTTTGAATACTTTTTGTTTTCCGGATTTTAGGCAGCTTGGTAGTAAGTTTAACCATGAATTGTTGTGCAATTTTCTTTTGTTCTGTTGGTTTTTCCTTTTGCGTATGTTTTGAAAGTAAATTATGAGAGCCCCTTCTGGTTTTTGGGGTAGGTTTAGGGAGCTGGTGAATGGAGGGATTATTGTTTTTGCAAGTTGAAAGCTTTAGCAGGTAAAGTAAGGTATGCTCAGAGGTATCGCAAAGCTGAATTTGGAGAAGCAATTTTGTTTTTCGAGTTTAGATATGCTTAAATATGAGTTGTACTCTTGTGGTTATGATTTTGATAGGTTGGTGTTTGATCTTCGGAGCTGTTGAGATAGGATTACCCAAGTATAGTGGCTGCCAGAGGTTAGGGTTTAAGGTAAAGGAATGTACTTTAGGGTTTAAGGTAAAGGAATGTACTTTACCACCCAGTTGCTTTGAAGATATTTTTGAACTAGGGCTTTTCTCTCCAATCTTGGTTGTTTCAACTTTTTGGTGCATGTTTGGTAACTTTAAAGGAGAAACAGTATGTGATCTTCATGGCTGTTGAGATAAGGAAACCTAAATACAGTGGCTGACCTTAATCTCCTAAAGCTAATCATTAGGGAATACCGTCCAAATTAGTCTGTCTGCCGCTTCTTTCATAGCGGATTCGTAATTCTCGGCTGGCATAGAAGTATCTCGGAGGCGAAGGAGATTCATTTCTGGTACTGGTGGTATTGGACAAGCTCTCAGGGAATAATCTATTTTTTATTTCTGCCTTTCTTTCCTATGACGCCTAGGAACAGGCCAGAGGTTATTGCGAGGTTTAAGTAAAGTAGTGTATTTTTGGAGTACCATCTGCTTACAAATTCTCTTTTTGAACTAGGATTTTTTGTATTCAATCTTCACTGTTGCAAACTTTGGTAATCTTAAGAACAGATTGTTTATTTGCCGTACAACAGACTTTTGAGTTACATATAGATTGTTTGCATACTGAATTTGCCCTTTCCTGAACATGGCATCTAACTGTCTTGTTCCTTTCACAGGCTAGGATCAAGAAAATTATGCAAGCTGATGAAGATGTAGGGAAGATTGCTATGGCTGTACCTCTTCTAGTGTGTAAGTAGTTAAGGGAGAATATCCCCCCCCTCCCCCCAAAAGGGTGTCTCTTTCTTTGTATGATTTAGATTTGTATTTTTTGTTTGTTATTTTTTATTTTGCTTTTCCTTTATATGGTATTGGTTTTTATGTAAATTAAAATTTTTAATTGGCAGCTAAATCTTTGGAGTTGTTTCTGCAAGATCTTTGTGACCGAACGTATGAGATCACTCTTAAGAGGGGTGCAAAAACAGTTAACTCTTTGCACTTGTAAGCTTTCTTCTGTATCTTGTGTTTTAGTTTATTTATAGGACACTGGTCTGTTAAGCACTTTTTGGCAACTGTTCCTCTTATAATAACACTTCATAATTAACTTGTAGGAAACAATGTGTGCAGAGCTTTAATGTGTTTGACTTTCTGAGGGATATTGTGAGTAGGGTACCAGACCTAGGTGGTTCAGAAGCTGCTGCTGAGGGATCTTCCGCTAGAAAAAGGTACTTGAGGTTTTAGTAGTTTGGTTTCTCATTAAGCAAATTTTTAACATGCGAAGTTTTGGGCTGTGTGCTAATACCTTTTGTCATGCAGGAAGGCTATTGAAGATGAAGGGAACGACAGTGACAATGAAGCCAAGAAGAGCCACGTGGTGAGCTTATATTTCATGCATCTGTTGATCCAGTTTCTTTATTTGGTTTCTCTAATGTTTCACGATATGCTAAATGTTTGGGATTCTTGAGTTGTTGTACTCAATAAGTGATGTGACTTTGATACTATTCCCTAAAAGCATAAGGGGTGCACAGTTTGGTACTCACTGCAATAAGATGCATCTCCTAGCTTTTCCATTAAGACTTAATATTCTTTATTTTTCTGCAACTTTAAGTCTATATAAAACGTGAAATTTTAATCCTGTTTTGTAGCTTTTAATGTGCCTATTAAAACAAAATGGGAAGGAAGAAAAAAGATTGACAAGAAGTTAGGAGCTTTGAGTAATGACATTTGATGCCTGTTTTCCCTAATTGGTAAATATTCTTGACTGCAGTCCGAGACTGGCCACACCAGTGGGAGAGGAAGGGGAAGAGGAAGAGGGAGAGGTCGTGGTAGAGCTAATCGGACTTTGGAGAAAGAATCAATTTCTCAGCATGAAAAGTATGAAGACGACCTAGACATTTCGCTACAAAATGGTGACAAGAAAAGTATAAATATCAAAAGAATGGATAATGGAGCAAATCCAGATGATACGAAAATCTCTTTGGTTGCGCAAAATGCCGAGGCACCAGTTCGAAATTTTGATCTTAATGTGGACCTGAATGAAAATGCAGATTCCGCAGCCATACCAGCTGGAACCCCTTCTACCTCATCGGCAAAGCCTCCTATGGAGGTGAGGCCTGAAGAGTACCCTGGTTGGTCCCTTGCTGACATGGAATCGATGGCTATTGATCCTGTTCAACTTGCTAAACTGAATCAGAGGATAGAGGAAGAAGAGGAAGATTATGATGAAGAGGGATAACTTGCTGCTGTCCTGCTTTTGATAGTCAACATGGAGTAGCAGGTAGTTGTTATCCTTGACATTGGGTAGTGTTCACATGACATAGATGGAAAATCTTATTTGGCATTAGAAAATCATGGTGACTGGTACAACTTAGTTAAGTATTTTAGACATGTTAGGAATTAGGAAATGAGGTTGTCTTTCTTAGGCTTTTGTATTTTTATTTGTAGTTGTGCTCTCTAACAGCTACTACCAATCTAACTTTGTCAAGTTTTTCTTAGTATCCTAGGTTCTCTGTAATTATCTTGCCTAAGATTTAAGATTTGTAGCTCCTTTGAGTACATGATAGTTGATAACCATCGATTCAACCATAAAAATATTTGCCTTGGATGTCAATTTTATATTTGTATAAGCTGGGCCTCCGTTAAATATTTTTCAATTTCAAATGGCGATGCATATTTCGTCATCAACACTGTGATACCATTTTGCTTTTGCTTCTATTGCTTACGATTTGGAAACTACTAAAGTGTCAGGAAATGCCTGGTGTGCTAGTAGTATAATTTATAACTTTCATTCCTTGGAGATTTAAAGCAAGTTATATTTCACTAAATTAGTTAGACTGCAAGTATGGATTTTCCTGCCATTCAGGGGTTGATGCACGAAGCAGCTTGACAATATTAGTTTAGCAGGTGGTTTAATTCGTCCATACTAGCTAAGACGAATTTGCTTTCTTCTGTGGAAGTTGAGCTGTACCTGTGCTGTATGATTTACATGACACAGGCAAGATGAGCACGAGAGAGAATGGACAACGTGACCTGACAAGTTTGGTTTCACTTATATCACACCAAGGATCAATTGTATTGCAGATTTTCACAGAGGGTGAGTATTGGTTGAGTTGCAAGACTGCATTTGGAAGACGCTTTGGCAACCTGGTTTGGTTGAAGTTGGAACCCAAAGAACAAGCGAAATTAGAACCCAGCGGACAAGCGAAGATAGATCGCTTTCAACTAAATTCAAGGACCTCAACAGTAGCACTTCATCTGGACGTGCATGTGATGGAATTACACTGATAGGAAATTGCATTTTCTTGTTTGAAATGCCCCCTGAACTGATGCTTTTCGAAGTGCTTTAACCTGACGGGTTATAAATGGTGCAGAAGAAAGTTGTTGCCTTGAGTTTCACATTGTTCTTCCTACTACTACAGACAGAATTAGAGAAATAGCATTTGTTGGGCTTCATTGATCCCTGTATTTGTAAATTAAGTCTCAGATTGAATATGGATTTATAATCCTTCGATGAGGAAGGATTCAAGGTGACACAGCAAACAAAAACTTGTTACTGACTTCAAACAGCAAACCAACTTGCAGTCACTGCAATTATACTTCATGTTTTAATCGATACAAACAGCTTTCCCCCAAATACAGCTTGCACCAACGTAGAATATGTTTGGCTTGTGGCTGTTTTTCCAATTTCTGTTTACACGAGTCAATACGCAAGAAGTGATTCTCCTTTAATCATCAAACTACAAATACAGGTATTAAGGGCGAGAGGGAAAACAGACTCAAAACTTCCACCATCTATCTGTTCATTTGTTTGATGCGGTTTGGTCGTGACAACAAAACAATAAAGGGCTTTTCTTCCACTTATACGTTATTGGCCATGAAATTCTGTAGTACTGTAGATGAAGCTTGCAAGTTAACCCCAAGTTTAATCATGTGGTGATCCCTCAAGAGACCTTCCTGCCTACATTTTTGGCCTTCTTCCATCTTATCACTTCATGTTGTGAACTATTTGCAACGTGTATACTTGCAACTTTGTGGTACAGTGGTTTAGCAATTTGTCAATTTTGAAGTGAAGCAAAATGGTTAAGTTCAGAATACTTGATGAATCAAGAAATGAGAAGACTTACCCGTCAAGTGTTGTTCAATTATTTGCAAGACAGATAAATTCTACACATTGTTACAGCCTAAGGAAGAAAAATGCCAAAGACATCGATCCATCCTAAAAAGTGAAGGGGCATAGGTTTCCAGAGGAGCAATTAAAAGAGTTATTCCTAATTTTCTATTCATATTGACGCCTGGCATTTTCATGATGTGAGAAAATGTGCAGATTGAATTCCAAGTTCTGAAGTAACAAAAAGAGGATAAGGACCACTAGTTGTATTGCTCAAGGCATTAATAGAACGATATAACAGTCTACTAAAACACTTCTTTAATGAAGAACATAAAGCATTGGGGATGCTAAATGACCAGAGAATTTTCAGGGATTCATCTTGCCTTATGAAAGTGCTTACCAGTGAAAAGAGAAATATGACTTTTTATTTCAACAATAAGAGCCACATAGAGGAGCAAAGGGTAATGATACTCAAGCCAGAGTGGTATAAAAACCACAGGATCAGATCACATCGAACCGAACATCAGCGAAGATTATGTTGCTCTAACATCTATCCAACATAAGATAACATGTTACTAACATGTTAATATTACGAGTTATAGCATATACAAACTAAGCAAGTTTGAAACTCCAATCTTTCCAACTGAAAGACATTTACGCGTTAGCTTTATTTCTACTAGGCAAATAGGCAACAGCGCATTGTTAAGAAGCAAATTCAGGCACTAGTATCACCAGCAGCAGGCTTGAATTCTTGAACCTCCTTGAAGTTCAACCATGGCTTCACCCAAACTTTGGCCTCATAAAGCTTCTTCTGATTCCCATCTTTCACCTCAATGGTCAGATAGTACACGGTACCAGCAACCACCTGCTCTTTACTGTTGATCACCTTCTGAAATTCCAAAAGGGCATTCTGCAAACAATCCAACGCCCAAAGTCCAAACATGTCATGCCAGTTCACATTGCTAGATCAACTGACACTAAAAAGTAAACGCCTATTATTATCACGTTTGCCATTTAATATTCTTTTTTTATATTATCCTACGATCAAGTTTAGGAGGGAAAGATTATATTCTCCGAAGGCATATGAGATCATTTTGATTCAATAATAAGTTTAATAAATTACTAGGGCTCAATAATCAAGCCATTTTCTTGTACTAAAACTTACTCTGATTTCAAGACAAGTTCTTTTCTTTTTTTTTTTTTTTTTTTTTTTCAAGACAAGATTTTGATCGAATCTAGAGCTAAAAATTCACAAATAAATACAAAATCCACAGCAACCCTTCCATAATCAAGCCCTTTTCTTGTACTAGAATTTACTCTGGTATGAAGACAAGCTCCCAAGACAATATTATATCAAATCTACAGCTAAAAATTCGCAAATAAACCAAAAATCCACAACAGCCAGCTTCCATTTCTCCCTCTCCACTCTCCAAAACTAGCCCTTCCCTTTCCTAACTGAGTGAAAGAGGTTAACAAGGACCTCCTTAATTCATCAGAAAAGCACCCACTAAAAGAAAATTCAAAGAAATTCTGATTTACTCACCTGTTTCTTGTTGTAATCATCCACAGCAAACTTAGCCAGGCTCTCAATTTCAAGGCTGTTCTCATTGCCCTTAGATTCACTGATCCCACCAACTTTTGCCATTCCTTCTTTAAGAAACAAAAAATCGACTGAAAATTCAACAAAATTCCCAAATACAGAGCCTTCTTATCTTTTTCTGTGAACTTAGTGCGAGAAAAAGTAGGACAAGGAAGAGAGTGAGAGAACTCAGGCGTAGAAGTAGCCTATTTATAGAGGGCTGGGGAGCATTGAGAAGTAAACTAGTGAAGTGGGATGAATCAAGAACGGAAAACGGACGAAACGCGGGTCAGATTCGACGGGACGAAAGGAACCGTCCACGTGTAGCTTCGAATGGTTGGGAGGATGCAAAAGTACGATATTAGATCGGATTCTTAAATGGCCCATTGTTTTGTTTTGGATATCAGAATAATCTCCTACGCGCTAGCTTAAGTATTAAGCTTTTGCCACTTTTTCAAAGGGAAGGGAAGAAATTGAGACAGCCTTATCCTTATGCCATAAGTTTTGGAAAACAAAATGCCAAAAGACGTTGGAGCTCAGTTTTATTTGAAAAAAAAGAAAAAAAATCCTTTACTTGTCAAAGTAACATATGTTTGTACCTCAACAGCCTTGCAGAATTTTAAAATCAATGGCGCAGATCTACTGAGTTTTTACGTCTTAGATCTTTAATTTTATAGTGCGGTTGAACCTGTAATTGCATACTTTTGTTTTTGATTGAAATAGATTGTTATATTTGTAAGGCATAGAAACACATATTGAAATCCTCAACTTTCTCAAAGTTGAGAAGGTCAAGCATACCATCTAAAAAGATTCTCTTAATTAGGACTGAAAACAAATTGAATCAAGTCGAACTCTAGCATAATCGAGTCGAAACTGTCTTTAAGAGAACTCAAAAAGGAATCCCAATGTGCAAAAATTGTGGGGAGCAGATAGAGACCAAAGGAGGATGATACGTTTCCCTAATCTGTTGGTCAGTAAAATTTTGAAGGCCAAATATTATCCCAAGGCACATATACTGAACTGTGAGATCCCCAAAAATTCCTCATGGTTCTGGCAAAGCATAATGTCAGCGAGAGATACAGTTGAAGGGGGCATTTGGAAGAGAGTTGGGTTGGGGACAACCACAAGCATATGGAAGGATCACTGGATACCAAACAATCCAAATGGACAGTCAACAACTCCAATTCCAGCCAATGCGGATGAGCAGAAAGTTGAAGAGTTGATCTCAAACTTTAGGTGGAACAAGAGTGTCATTTTCAGAAGATTTAACAAAGAGGATGCTGAGAACATTGTAAAGATACCTATTAGCCTTTCAAGGACTGGAGACCAGCACTTTTGGATACATATAGTAAGCATGGAGAGTACTCAGTTAAGTCTTGCTATCAAATTTTGTTGAAGGAAGAGAGGAGGAAGGAAGTAGGAGTAAGAGGGGATTCAGGTTCTAGTTATGATGACTCCAACACCCAAATTTGGAGAACTCTTTGGGGTCTGAATATCAAGCATAAGATTAAGCTATTCATTTGGAGGTGTATTACTAACACATTAACAGCAAGGGAAACAATATTCAGGAGAACGAAACAAGGCTCACCATGCTGCTTGAGATGTGGAGACAAGATAGAAACGGTGGAACACATTCTGTTTCATTGTGCACAGGCTCAGAAGGTATGGAAGCTTGCACCAGTTCAATGGGACGGCATTCAGACTCAAACTGGTTGTTTTATGCAATGGTGGGCAGCTTTAACTCAAGCTAGGAGTAGGAAGGAAGGCAAACAACATTTAGCTTTGACTGCTAACATACTTTGGCAGCTATGGAAGGATAGGAATGAGCTGGAATTTGAAGGGAAAGAGAAGGATGGTATTAAAGTAGTGCAAAAGGCAAGTATTGAGTGGATGGAGTTTGAGGAAGCTGGTACAGGAAAGGAAGCTAGGAGTACATCAGAAACAGATGCAGCAGATGCAAGGCAAAGGGAGGAAGGAATGGAGGTAAGGGACTTGGTGGAACTTCACACTGCAACACAGAAAGCAACCGAGGGACACAAGATGGGAATTGGCGTTGTGGCCAAGCTGAATGGAACAAGAATTATAGCTGACTGGGTGCTAGTGGACAGAACTTCGCAACTGGCAATACAAGATGAAGCTGCAGCAGTGCGATTGGCACTCATCAAAGTATGGCAGCTTGGCTGGCACAGGATTAAAGTCATAAACGCCAATCACCATCTTATTGCTATGCTGAAAAGTGGGAAAGGAGACAATCCGAACACAGTCACGTTAGTGGATGATATACTTGCTCTAGCTAATCTGTTTCAAATGTGCTTTTTTGAAGTAGGAAAAAATAGTAATATGTCTCTATGTCAAAGCATTAGTCGTTATGCTCTAAGCATAGTTTTGGATGAAGAGAGAATTTTTGTCTCTTCTTAGTGTCATGGTACACTTTGTGTAGGTGGTTGAGCCGTTGCTCAAATATTGCAAAGTTTGGTTTGCTATAAAATTCATCTATCGGTTCCGAAAAAAAAAAAAAAAAGAAAGATAGAGACCAAAGACCACAAGTTCTTTTTTTGTAGAACTGTACAGGATACATGAAAAACATTTTCACTCCAATGGGATGGCTTGATGCAACACAGATGGAACTTCTGGGAATGGTGGATGCATTTGCAAGAGGCTACAGCTAGGAAAGATGGGAAAGACTACATAGCTATGACAGCAAATCTGTTATGGCAAATATGGAAAGCGGGAATTAGGTAGCCTTCAATTTGACACATCAAGAAGGCTTACTGGACTTCTACGATTGCTGTTGATGAGTGGCATGATTTTAGGCAGCAAACTTGGAGGTGACCAACTCAACGGAGACAAGATAGCAAGAACAAGGCAACCAAATCCCAAGATCATGTCAAGATAAGCAAGCACTGAACTTGTTTGCAGATGGAGCAATTGATAAGTTAAGAAACACTGCTGGCCTAGGGATTGGAATATGGGATCTTGGGGGACAATTGACAGCAACTTGGGCTATACTTGTTAGCTACTGTGAAGATCCAGAAATTGCTGAGGCTTTGGCAATCAGAGCTGCAATGGTATATGCATTAAACAGAAACTAAGCATCTATACTTGTCCTTTCTGATTGCAAAGAAGTAGCAGATAGAATTAGGGAGGAGTTGGATCCTTTTGGTACTTGCCGAATTACTTTTGTTCCAAGGCAGTCTAATAGAGTTAGTTATTACTGGCAATGTTTGCCACAAAACTCACTACTGATGTAAAGTGAAAATTACAATTCCCTCTGTGGCTCACAACCACTATAATAAACACCTATCTCTTAATAAACACCCTCATAATATTACTAGCCAAAAGAAAACAACCACTATAATAAACACCCTCATACTATCTCTTAGAGCTGGTTCGGCAATTTAGGATAGAAAAGGAAAGAAAAGAAAGGATCGGTTAGGAAAGAAAAGAAAATAAGACAAAAAAATGGAAAGAAACTTAGAGGTTAGAGCTAGTTTCTTTCAAGGTTGTTCGGGAGTTCAGAAAAGAAAAGAAATAAATAATTTCCTTTTGTAGAGGTGTTATAGAAAAATGGAAAGAAATGATTCTTAATGTCTACCTTTACAAATGTGCCATTTTAAAGGGTTTGTCTAACGGGTGCAAGATATATTTCAAGCATCATATTTTTTAAAATATAAGATTAATTAAGAAAAGTAAATAAATATAAGGGAGGATAATAATTATTAGTATATGTTTGTATGTGTGTGTCTATATATATATATATATATATATATATATATATGGTAGGTTAGGAAGATGTCATGTGTATTAACAAATGTTTTATAGATACCCGTTAGAAAAATTTTAGTTAAATAATAAAGGCCATATATGACAAAAAGATGTCATATTGAAAAATCTTATTATCTTCTCTCAAAATCTACCCACTTTTGGCAAGAAAACTTTTTGATAGTGGATGGAAGTGAAATCCTTTCAATTTCTTTTCTTTTTGTCTAAGGATATTACTTTCAATTCAAAACATTCCCTCAGTGTCCATTTCTCATCTCCCAAATGTAACGTTACTAAGCATATACGTCCTCAATAAATGTAACAAAGTTAGTAATCAGAAATAGTTAAATAGAGAAGTCAAATCGAAGCCAGCATCTGATAAAGGCTCAACCGCTCAACTAGAGGTGCAAACGAATTGAGCCGCTTGCAAGCGATTCGAGTCGAGTTCAAACGGGTCGAGTTGAACTCGAGTTCAAAATATTAAACTCTTTAACTCGCGAGTTTGAGTATATATATATATATATATTTATTTATTTATTTTAATAGTAAAATTACATATATATCATTAATATTTTATTATTTATTAAGAAAAAATATTATTTTATTTATTTTTTTAAAAAATAATTATTTTTATTTATCGAGCTCGAGCTTCAAAATTGCCAGTTCGTTGAGCTCGAACTCGAGTTCGAATTCGATAAAATTAAGGCAAGACTCGACTCGATTAAATCAAAGTTTGATTCGATTCAATTCGCTTGCAACCCTAGACTTAACAAATAGAATTGGTAAACTTGTAGGCCTGATTTGGTGGCCCTGAAGTGAAAGGAAAAGAAGAAATTGAGAAAGCTATAACTATAAGCAAAGAAAAGAGGTAAAGACTCAAATCTCAAGGGCTCTAGTGGCTATCAAGTCAAAATCCGAGGGGTCTAGATGTAATCAATTTAGGGAGACTTGGTTTAAGTGACTAACACTAAACCCTAGGGAATAATTAATTAATTAGTAGGATTGGGCAGATTTAGTAATTTACACCAATGACAAGGTCAATATCATAAATCCCTTCGCTCCTATTCAAACAGCTGACACTTTCTTCTTTTTCACTTCTTTTTCCACTTTGTAACAAAAAATTTTACATAAACTAATGGAGGAAGGGGGCATGTCAGCGGTACCTAAAACCAAGACTCCGTCGCCGGTGACGCCGTTATCGCCGACGATGATGAAGGACGTCAAAGCCTTAGTCTCATTGTACTCGAACTATTTCTGGAACCGATTGCTCAGCCTTTTTCCTAATCCAAATTCCAATTTTCGCACCAAAATTTCCAGTTTTTATCATTCTTCTACTACTAGTACTACTCGCGGAAGCTCCAAGCGACGCCGTCGCACCACTTGCCTTCCTCTCCCTTTGCCTCCGGCTTCTTCGCCGGACTCTCCTTCTTCACTGTAGGCCTCCCATTCAGTTCATAGATACATCATTTACATAGTGATTGTAATAATATTTAAGTTATTGGTACAATGTTTTTGTACAAATGTTGATATCTGTTTATTTGGATGTTAATTCATTGGAAAAGTGAAGTTAAATTGAGAAAGTTACTGAAAGATATAACCAAGTAGATGTTGAAGGGCCTCAATGGTGGCTATATTTCACATGTTTTGTTGTTAGAATGATTCTGTAAAATCCAATCTTGTCATTGTATTGCAATTTCAGAATATGGATTATGCGGTTTTGTATCTCATTTGAAAGTATTGTATGCAAGTCAGTTTCATTTCAGAAGGTAATCTTGTGAAAGTCATTTAGCATGTGGTTTTGTTAAGAGTGGATTGATACGTGCAGGCTTACGGTAGAAGCATCTAAGATACGCAATGTGTTGGAGGATGTAATGGAGTGTGTCTTTCTAAATTTGCATTACATACAGAAGAACTTACAATTCTGGCAATCTAGAGCGGAGGTTAGTGCCTATGGTTTTCTTGGTGAAAAATTGATTTTTTATTTAGTGTACTTAACTTGGTCTGTTATCACTTATCTCATTTCAGGGATCAAATGCTCAAAAAGTATACTTCATGGTCTGTGAGAGAGGGCCAAATGCTTTTGTCAATGGCGTAATACAGCTGATGCGTGATTCTCTTGCAGAGCATACTGGGATGCAGCGGATGTCTTGTTCAGCCTCTTCTTACATGTCTGAGAGAATTATTGTCCTTACTAATCTAAGATACTTTTTGGCTGCGTTTTTGGCACAGGTTTGTTGCTATTAAGAGTAGGCGCTCTTTGCAATGAACGCATAGTTATTGATTTTAATTTATAATCAGATAGGGCCTTCTGATTTTTATTGGAAATGGAATTATTTCATGCGTTAAGCTTAATTAGATTATTTATTTACAAAAGCCTTCTTGTGCTGCTAAGAGCCATATTGAAATTCATTCAGACGAGTAAAGAGATGACATTCTTGGAGATATTCTGTTGAAAAATTTCAGAAACAGCAGACGTCAGAAGTAATGAGTAACGATCCTATGTACATATGCTTAGACTTTATTCAACTTCCATTGCAACATGGTTCTCTGCAGGCAGTAGAAATTATAGCTTTCAGCTTGCCAAAGAAATAATTTGGTGGAGTTTGAGATTCCTTTTACAGTTTCAATTGGTTGAGCTATATAGTTGATGGATTTTTTCCTCCCTGATCTCTCTCTCTCTCTCTCTCTCTGTGAACTTGTGTGTTTGCACATGCATATTTTGCTTCTTGTCTTAAGAAGAGGGCTGTGTAGCAATTGAGAACTAGAAAGAGTTGCACCTTTCTGTTGGGACTACATAATGAAATTTTGCTGTTGGTGCGAAGCAATTATTTTGTTGTTGGCCTGATTCCCCTGAACCTTTTGAGGAATTTACCCGCTGGTTATGTTGTTTGATCTAGAGTGAAGACGTTATTAGGCTATTCGAACTGCCTGTCATAATTTTACAGGCTATTAGCTTAAAAAAAGCTTCTTGTTGTGGCAAGGGATTTCTAAAGGATCTTGGAGTGATAATATTGCTTCTGGATGTCATTCTTTGTGACTGCACTTATAAAAATTGTCTAGTTCTTGAATAAGCTACTCGCTTGCTCTCTTTCTTTGTACTTAATTTTTTTCTAGCTCTGATGTATTTTCTTAAATAGCAATTCTATATATTTTTCACAGTTATGGATCACGTATATTTAGAAAATGTGCTTACCTGCACTAATGTCTTTGTTAGACCAAGTTGCTATTTCTAGATTCACCAGCCACGTAACCAGCTACTTAGATATGGTTTTGCCACTTGACCATTGCCTACTAGCTTGCTAGTCTAGTATTCAAATTTAGTTGACCTCCTTTACTGCAGACCTGTGAAGTGTTCATCTCCAAAGTATTGCTTTTGAGTATTTTGTTCTTGTTTTGTTGTAAGCTTTGTTTTAATCCTTTAGGGGCTGTTCTTAGAGTGATTTAGGAGCCTGTGCTAAAGGCCAAGTTTCAAATTATGTAGAATCTGTATAAAGACAGTTCATGCTTCTTTGTGATAAATTTTGAGAATCAGATTAATCTTTTACTGTTAACCGAACTGATCATTTTTGTGGAAGTGAAACTTGCATTTTTTTTCCGCATCTGCCGATTGTTATATTTATCAGAACTGGGATTTGATATTATGGGGCTTCATTTGGCCAATTTTACCAAGTTATGATTACTGTTCAAATAGGTTTACACAGAGACTGATAGAGTTGGAGAGGATTTAGTTAAGGAGCCTGAGAAGTCGGTGCCATCTTTATTGGTCACCGTCAATGACTTGTTTTTGAAATTGGAGGCATCAATCGGCCATTTCCATGCCATGCGTCAGGTTCCGACACATAAATAACCCATGTGGATCCTTAAATCTAAATGTGTACAGTTACAGATTAATTTATGACGTGCTTTTGTTTTCTTTCACTTCCTTTTGCAGGGTGATTCGTCTGTTGATGGAAGTTATTCCTTTCCTTTAATGTTTGAGAAACTTCCAGAAGTAAACCAGGAAGGCTCACAGTGGACAGAGTGTGAAACCACAGACGCTATTAACTTGATCTGTGAAAATCTACACAAATTGGACTCTTATTTGTCTACTCTGGTAAGAGTTTGTACCCTACATTGTGCTTTCTGATTCACATGTTTTTCTATCTATTTGATACTCATGTTTTGGGTGGATAAGGAGTTATAGTTTCACTGCAAATTGCTTGAAGATGTTTGATGGAAAATTTGCTTTAGAAGTCAGTTTGGGATATTTGATTTTATATTCATTGCCTCTATATACTCCATCAAGTAATATTTTCATCACATCTTGTCATTGACCCTGTTTATCAAAAATGTATTTTGTCCCTTGAATGGTTATTAGCTAGTGAAGATTTGTGGCAACAATATAATTGACAGAGGAAAGTCAATAAGCTTTGTGGTTTGTCTTATTTAATAAATTCTCCTTGCATTTACTGTCCTAGGTTACCAAACATCGAAAGCCAAAGAAAATGACTTTATATTGGATGCATTATACCGGTGGGGTTGTTGGCATCTCTCTTTGTTCGTTATGGCTTCTTCGTCATAGTCGATTGATGGGGAGCTCTGATATTGATAATTGGATAAGTGAGGCAAAGGATTCAACACTAAGCTTTTGGAATGATCATGTAGAACAGCCAGTAAGCTTTCTCTGGTTTTCTTCTGTATATTTTTTACAACCTTTAGGCCTTTTTGCACTTTATTGGATGTGCAGTTTCAAAGATCAAGATTTAGCTTACATTTTTTGTGGACATTCAGTGTATTGCCGAGTATAAGTTCATAGTTTGTAGATATACATGGGGTTGTTTAATGCCGACTAGGAATAAAATAACTAACAAGGACTTGGATTATTGTTGGAATCGTTAAGACCTTAATATTGCGGTTTGACATGTACATGATTCGACGTTCATTGCTAGTAAATATCACTGGCATGTTAGTTTGAAATCAAGGTGATAATTCTGAAAGAATTAAGGTTTACTTGATCTTTTTTAATATTTTCTGAACCAAGGTTATTCTGCTTAACCTGCTAGAGGTACTTGGTTCTCTTTTCCTTTGTATTGGCAGCTTATTATTCCTTTGCATCCTGATGCACCACATGGATTAAGTTTGTTTAAAATCGACAAAATCAGTTATTTATTGTCTTATTTATCTTGAATTATGAGTCTTCTCTCTGGTCTGAAAAAGTAATTTGTGCCAGAATTTTCTATTAATAACTGTCTTCAGAAGGTATTACTCCAAAAGAAATTTAAACTCCTCTTTCATTCTATGAATTCGTTCTTGGTACAGCCTGGACTTGTGCACTTTGGCTCTAGTATAGTTTAATTTCGACCAGTTTTGTGTTATATTATCGTTAAAGTCAGTAGATGCCTAAATTTAGTTGGTCAATAAATAATGATTAAAGATTGTAACTCCCTATTTAGAAGGTAATCCATGTAAGAGAACTACATAATTTGTTTAAGCTACTAAGTTTATAAGTTTACGACTAAGTTTAGGCACTATGATGAATCTTAGGACTTTTTTACAGTAACGGTTTAAGTTTGGGCACTGCCTCAGGGAGAAATTAGACATTTTCAAAATACTTTGCTAGTAATCATCAAGGAGATTATTAGGTTCATCAGCTCCATAAACCGTACTAATAAACTTGAATAAAATCCTTCTGGAAATTGTATTGCTCTATTCCAGTTTCTTGGGGGTGGAGAGGGCCACACAAGCCAGATTTGGCTAAGTTCATTTATTTTTATTTTTTTTCTTTTTGTCTCCTGAATTAGATTGACCTGTTACAAGAGGTTAGAAATGTTGAGATCTGCCTTCCGTATCTTGTCCTCTATATGCTTCCAATAGATTGCAGAGCTTATAAAAGAGTCAAAAAGCACACTGATCTGCTTGTTTGGGTTGTTTTCCTTATTCTGACTGCTATGAACAAAGAAAAAGTGTCTTCCTCCTCCCGGACAAATTCAATTGAATAAACAGTAGTAGGAGGCATTAACATGTCTTAATGTTTGAATGTGGTTAACTGGTTTGGATGAGTTGGAAAACTGTTTTGGCTTTGCAAATTTGATGAATTTAATCTATTTTTTAATTTATGCTATTGACGTGCAACTGTTTTTTGTTGAAGTGGAAGTGTTCAGTGTTGTTTTTAAATATGGTTGCATGTCACTTATTTATGAGTATTCAATTAGAGATTGTTCTGCTTTTACTTTCTTTCCCAGGTAAGTAAGCTTTCTGTCTTCCTGGAACCTGGAGTTTCAGTGGACCATGAAAGATGTTTGCTTCTTTTCAAGTGTTGATTTGTAGCTCATGTGATTTCACTTCTGTTGGCTTATCTCACTGTTAAGAATTATTTAACTATATAATTTCATAATATTGCAAATTTGGAACTAATTGGTACTTTTTCTCATTCCATCTCTCTCATTCTCTGGTTATGAATTGCAATAATAGTCTTCTAGACTTAAAATTTGTTCAACTAATTGAGTGTTTTTTCATCAGCTTCTGTCTATAAGGAATGAGCTCTTTGAGACATTCAGGAAGAGGCAAAAGGGTGTAATGGAACGTGAAGAAGTACAGTTTACTGCTGACTCTCTTCACAGGTTAGTTAATGACTCCATGATTGTACCTTATGGACTATGTTGTTTTTGATCTGCAACTGACCTTACCCACTGATGCTCTTCAGAATGTTATTAGCTTTCAGTGAGCAGACAAAAGGTCACAAATTGCCACAGAATGCGTCAGACCAGGAAATGCTTGAAATTGTCATGGGCAGGTGTGCTTTTTTCCAGTTAAATGTGTGTTTAGCTAGAAACTTCATGGTAGGCAGTGGATCATTGCAGTGGGCAGTAGTTAAATCTTACTAATGTTCACATGGAACTTAAATTTCATTTTTTCTTTTAGTTTTTAAATGGGAAGAGTCTTGGGGTTGTCTGCTACTAGTATCCCATATATCGTGAACTTACAGTCTGCTGTGTACAGTGAACAGGATAAGGTTTGTTAATTATTAGTGGGCACATTGGATTCTTACTCTGTTACTAATGTTTATGCTTAGCATACTCTATACTGGTTGTAGTATCTGCAACATGATGTGTATACCTCACCATCCTAAACCCTGCTCTTGTCCATTGACATGAAGTAGTTTATCCATCTGTATTTAGGTATGAGAAAGAAGTTATGCATCCGATCCAGAATCTTGTTGGGGGAGAACTTGTTCGTTCTCTCCTTATACAGGCAAGTCCTCTTAACCTGTTTCATTTGGTAAGTTTTGGCTTAGCATTTGACTTTAGCTCCTTTTTGTGGACAGGTTCAGAAGCTAAAGCTGGACATTGAGACGTGAGTTGAATAACTGAGATCTTGAGTAGAAATGTTTGAATAGAATGTCACTAGAATTTTGGGTCGCTCTTCCTTTCTTTCTTGCTATCCCCCTCACTCATAAACCTTTTTTACCAAATTCTTAAACAGAGCAATGCTCGAGTTAGACCAGATTCTCAGGGCCAATGAGATCAACTTTGCTATTTTGGCTGCTTTACCAGCATTTGCTCTCTCCCTTATTTTGCTGATGTTGGTGCGCGCATGGCTTAAACAGGTCAGAATGACTCTTTCTATTGTTAGAAAAGGTTCAACAGAATTTGCTTGCTTGTTTTGGTGTATCATGTTAGAATTAAGTAGATAGTTCCTGGTATAAATGCTCTAGCCCTTTCATCTAGCTCAAAACTTCGCTGGCCATGGAACACGCCAAGATACTTTTGACGGCATTTCTTGCCACTTCCACACAAGTTCATGCATTGCGCATAGTTTTGAACTCTGCATTCCTCATATTCCAAGATTACGATTCTACAATTATATCAGGTGTTACGAAACTATTTAACGCTATATCTGTACTTGTTTCTCTTGAAATAGGATACAAGAGCAGAAGGTAGGGGGAGAGTTGCTCGGATTCAAAGAAGGCTGCTTGTAGTTGAGATTGAGAGAGGGATTATGCAAATTCAGACTTGCAGAGATCAAGGGCTGGTAATTGCTCTCTTCATTGTTTTGTCCGGACATCAAACTATTTATCTGATTGTGTTCTACCAATTGCTTATTGCTAGTCCAGATTTACTGTCAGACTTGATTATAAAATTTATTCAGCTTGGAAATCTCTGAACTTGTGCAGTAGCAGGAATCTTCTAATTCAACATTGCTGTACTGTGTGTTCTCAACTGCTTCTAATTTTAGAAGCAGAATCGGAAGCCAAAAGCACCTATTGTGCTGCTGCTGATTTCCAGCTCTTTTGCAGGCAGAAAAACTAAAAGCAAGGAAATGAGAACAGAAGAAAGTAGCTTTTCTGCTTCAGGGTCCTAAATTATTTGAGAACAAGCTTGTAGTAATTTCTGCCTCAATAATCATATCAAGTTTTTAGTAACAAAATTGTTAATAAATCTCAAACACATTCTTGTCCATTTATACCCTCAGGAAACATTCCTGCATGGCGCACCTCATAGATCCCCTTAAGAAATATTCATTATGTCATACAGACTACTGCTTAGGTTTTTCTAGAACCTTTGTTTTTTCTCAATTGTTTCATTCCTATATTTCATTGGAATACTCCTCCAAAATCTTGTTCATGTGCTTGCTAGCTTGTGACTGCACTACTGAATTTAGGTTGGTTGCATGCTGCTTTGTTTCGAACTGCTTTACTATTGATTGATTTGCTTTATTTCCTTTAGTCGTAGACAAATCTGCTTTGATGGTAATTACTCTTTAGAAACAACTTTGATTGCCTCGACTTGTACAAAATTAAGGTTGTCTTCTCTATTTTTTTCAAGGAAAATGATGCTGAATGCATGTTTGGGCTGGTTTTGTATTCCTTGGATCGCTTATACTGTGCTGTGGAGAGGCATGCAAAAGCAACCGGTGAATGGATGTGGTTAGTTCTAGTTCATCTTTTTATTTCTCTTAGATGTTCTATATTTCTTTTTTCGTCCTTCTTCAGTGTGTCTGCATATTTGGGCGTATGAACATCTGGGTTTTTGTTCATCTTTGCGTGCATTAAAGAGAGTGACAAAAGGACACTCACTCAATTATGGAGCTAATCATTGTATATTTAAACAGTTTGAGACAGGATATATATGATTTGGCGAAGCCAGGCCTTCAATCTGCAAATAAGCTCAGGATTACATCGCGCATGGAGCGGGTGTACGACTGCTTGCTTCCTTCACCAAAACGACAATGAACCTACATTGTTTTCACAAAATTTTGCAAGACTACGCAAGACATTCATTTGGTAGAGAACTGATAGATGGTTTTTCTTTTGTTACCGACATGCTTTAGTAATTTGTAAGCTGCAAATTTTGGAAAGAGTTGCAGCACAGGGGCATCATCTTTTTGGTATAGCAAAGAACTGAGCTTTCTCCTCTCACTTTTCTGGCGGTATATACCCAAGTTATTGACTAAAGAATGTTAGAAGATGGATTCTTGTTTATTGGCTACAAATTACTCGGACAACTACAGCTGCTTTTGAATATGTTCTCTAGTATAGCTTTGGGAGATCAGAGAAATGAGGGGTCTATGCAAATAATATTTGGTTTTTTTTTTCTTTAAAGAAGGGTAAAGTATGTACCAAACTGATGTGATTGTAAAGATGTCATAATACAATCAAGCACATAAAAAAGCATGTTCAATCACTGCTTATCTGAGTAAACAAAAAAATGGTTCAGATGAAATAAATCATGACACTTATTCTTTGTCTAATTATTTAGTACGCTGTCCAAACCCAAGTGGCAACAAATTTACAAAATGCATGGAACGAAATTACTGCTCTAGTCTGCTATATGGATTGATTCCTTCAATCAAGCATACGGTTGTTGGTTGTTCCGTTGGTTAAAAAAAAAAAAAAAAGCATACGGTTGTTTACTTGACAAAAAAGAGACTTAAAAACTGCAAAATTGTGGATTTGGGATTTTGGATGGGGTGATTTAGTTTTTTTTTTTTTTTTTTGTCGAAACGTTAGCTTTATATATATCATCGTAAACTTTACAGTATTTGGACAAAGGTCCAATCAAAAGGACAACCGTCCTACAAAAATCATTGGTGCTTAGCACCTAAGATTGGGGTTCACCCGTTCTTCATCTAAAAAGATGTTTAGAGCATGCAACCTCAATTCAATATTACCTACTTTCCCTGAATTAGCAAAAGAGAAAGAACACTTATGAAACAGATTACTTAAGAACTGGATGTCTTCGATTAGAGTAGCCAGCAGTTGGTTGGTGTGCCTTGTGTCCTTTATGCATTCCACCAACTCCCTGTTGTCTAGTTCCATCTTGATACTCCTCCATCCTTGGTTGACAGCATTCAGTAGTGCTAATCTCACTGCAGCAGCTTGGTCTTGTAGTGGATCAGTTGACATTCTTTCCCTCAATGTCCATCCTACTTGTATTTGTCCCATGGAGTCAGTTGCAGTGATCCCAATTCCCACCCTTGCTTGTCTTTTATCTTGGTGGGTAGACCTTGATCAGCAAACTTTGTTGGCTCTCATTCTGATCCTGCTCTTCCTTAGTTCTTTGATGTATTCTTGTTTCCTGAGTGTCCTTTCTTGAGCCTTTTCTTTTGTTGGCCTCATCGAACTCCATCCATTCCTTCATGGCTTTCTGAATTATCTTGTGAGGTTGCCTATCCTTTTGGTTAAACTCCCTATCATTCCTGGCTTTCCATATCTGCCAGAGAATGTTGATAGTGAGATTCACCTTATCTTCCCCTCCTCTGTCCTCTTGAGGTTCTATGATTGCAGCCCACCATTTGATGAAACAATCCGACAGCTGCTGTATTCCATCCCACTACACTAGTGCCATCTTCCATATTTCCTTAGCTTTGGTACACTGGAGCAGAAGGTGTTCAATTGACTCTTCTTTTTCTCCACACCCTGCACACATAGGATTCCCTTGTTTTGTTCTTCTGTGGATTTCTCCTCTAACAGGTAGTCCACCATGCAGGCACTTCCAAATGAACACTTTCATTTTTTGATTCACCTTCTGCTTCCATAGTGTTTTCCAGACCTGAGTAATAGTTCCTTCATAGCTTGGTCCAGCTCCCTTCCTCCTTCTTGTGCCCTCCATCTCCTTTTCCTTCATCCAAGTCTTATAGCCAGATTGAGCTGTGTATTGTCCATTTTGAGAATGCATCCAGTAGTAGCAGTCTTCTTTTCCTATTAGACTTATAGGTATTCTCAAGATCCTCTCAGCATCTTGTGAGTTGAAAGTTTTGAAGATCAGGACTGTGTTCCATCTGTTGTTGATTATCAGTTCAGAAACATGCTTTAGTTGACACCCCTGAGGCTTTTCAGAAGTT
The DNA here is from genome assembly GCF_003713205.1 of Coffea eugenioides. Taxonomy (NCBI): domain Eukaryota; kingdom Viridiplantae; phylum Streptophyta; class Magnoliopsida; order Gentianales; family Rubiaceae; genus Coffea; species Coffea eugenioides. The sequence goes on along the minus strand of NC_040035.1, from coordinate 36,756,320 downwards.
GGTTTCCCGTAAGGCCTATCTGGAATCCAATTGTCCTCCCAGATCCTAGTTCCTTTACCATTTCCTATTTTCCTCCTGATGCCATTTTGAACTTCTTTTCCGACAGCTGATAGGCTTTGCCAAATCCATTAAGCATTCTGAGGCACTTTGCAGTTAAAGATTGATTGTTTGGGATAGTATTTTGCCTTTAAAACTTTACTGACTAGCAAGTTTGGTTGTGTTAATAACTTCCAGACTTGTTTGGCCAGTAGAGCTTTATTAAACATTTGCAAATCCTTGAATCCCATTCCTCCAATACTTCTCTTCTCAGTCATTTTCCTCCAGCCAATCCAATGCATCTTTTTCTTCCCTTCTGAATCCCCCCACTAGTAGTCTGCCATTTTGGCACTAATATCTCTACACAGCTTAGTGTGTAATCTGAAGCACGACATTGTGTAGGTTGGCATGGCCATAGCCACTGCTTTAAGCATTATCTCCTTCCCTACCTGGCTTAATAATTTGTTTTTCCACCCCTGTAATTTCTTATCTATGGAGTTCTTAATAAAGCCAAACACCTGCTCTTTGGATCTTGTGATGATCATAGGCAGCCCAAGATATTTGCCCTGTCCTACCTGCTGGATTGACCGCATTGTGAGACTAATTTCATTCCTCACTGTTATGGTTGTATTTTTGCTAAAGAACACTGAGGATTTGTCCATGTTGATTAGTTGCCCTGTAGCCTTTTCATATACTTTGAGGATCATCATTAACTTCCCAGCTTCTTGAGTATTAGCTTTGCAAAAAATTAAGGAGTCGTCAGCAAAAAACAGATGAGTGATTGTAGGTGCCCCTCTACTGATCTTAACTCCTGTTAGCTCCTTTTCCACCTTTGCTTTCTGTAGCAGATTAGATAGTCCCTCTGAACATAAAAGAAACAGATAGGGAGAGAATGGATCTCCTTGTCTTATGCCTCTAGAGGGGGTGATGTACTCCTTTTGCTCCCCATTGATGTTGAAGGAGTAAGTCAGTGAACTAATACAGGCATTAATCCATCCCTAGGTGGAGCAGAATCCCATCTTACCCATTATGGCTTTCAAAAAATCCCATTCCACCCTGTCATAGGCCTTTGACATGTCCAGTTTCACCGCCATAGAACCATCTCTACCATGTCTTTTATTTTTCAGAAAGTGCATCAACTCATGAGATAGAATGACATTATCTAAAATTTGCCTACCTGGAACAAATGCAGATTGGTTCTTGCTAATACATCTAGAGAGGAAAGGCTTTAGTCTGTTGACAAGTAATTTAGCTAGAGCTTTGTAGATCACTTGACAATGACTTATAGGCCTGGACTATTTAATCTCGGTAAGACAGTCAACTTTTGGTATCAAGGAAATGACACTGTGATTTATGGCTTTAAGAATGACACTATTATGAAAAAACCTTGGATCGCACTTATCAGATCCTTCTTAATAATGCTCTAGAATTTTTGAAAAAGTAGGGGAGACATGCCATCACTTTCAGGAGCCTTATTAGGATCCATAGAGAAGAAAGCAGCCTTTATTTCCTCTTCATCCACTTTTTTAATGTGTTCCCTATTCATTTGTTCGGTTATAAAAACAGGAATCCCATCTAAGATTTCCTCTAACTCCCCTGACCCTGAACTCTTGAACAGATCCTCATAATATGTAGCTACTTCCCTTCCCAGCTCTTCTTCATTTGCAGTCCATTCTCTACTAGATTTTTTCATTTTCTGAAGTCTATTCCTTTTCCTCCTTCCTTTAACAGTTGCATGGAAAAACTGAGTGTTCTTATCCCCCTCTTTCAACCACCTTAATCTAGATTTCTGGTTCTAGTAAGCCTCTTCGTCCTCATATGCCAATTTCAACAGTCCTTTCATTTCCTGCACTTTTTGCTTTTTGTTTTCTACATTTGATGCCTTAATGTCCTCAATCTAGTTTTTGCACCATTTAATTCTTTCAAGTGAGTTTCCTTTCTTGCTGCTGCTCCACTTTAGCAGCTCTACTCTACAGTTCTTGATTTTCTGCTTCACCTTGAACCATCTAGTTCCATCGCAAGGGATATTCCAAGCCTCCTTCACCACCTCCTCAATCTCATCTTGTTGAAGCCATCTTTTATCAAACTAGAACCTTCTTTTCCATTTCTTCCTTTCCTTATGAGTTTCTAGTATTAGCATGCTGTGATATGAGGCATGAGACTCAATGTGTGTACATTTTGCATCCTCATAGCATTGTGACCATTCAATGGAGCATAGTCCTCTATCAAGTCTCTCTTTTACTTCACCATTCCCAAACCAGTTATTGCCCCATGTCCATGGCTTCCCTTCGAACCAAACATCTACCAACTGATTATAATTTATAAACTTCCTAAAGTCATTGAAGCTTCTGTTATCTCGCTTTCTTCCTTCCTATTTTTCATCATTGGAGGTGATATCATTGAAGTCTCCCATGATAATCCATTTGTCTCCCCAACCTGATTTCCTTCTGTTTAAAACATCCCACTGTCCTCTCCTCACTTAACTGTCACAATTAGCATAAATTCCAATGAGCCACCAGCTTTCCTTCTTCACCTCATCTTTCACTTTTGCCTCTATAGTAAAGGTTGTACTTATTGAAATCTTAACATCATTGGTCCACAAAAGAGCCATCCCTCCACTTCTATTCATAGCATCTATGTGAGAACTCGAAAATTTTCACATTTTCTAAGCATTATTTTATTTTTGCCTACATTTTTATACTGTCCTTTAAAATATTAAAATTTTCTATACATTTTTATAAGTAAGTACAGTTTTAAAATTATTTTCCTGGTATAAGTTAGTATACGTTAAATTTGAAGTGCATTATAGACGTGGGACCCGCTAGTGCGATAAAATTTTGGTGACCAAGTGATTTTTGTGCTAAGTGATATTATTTTACAAGGTGTTAGGAGATGATTAGAGATTAGTTAGATTTCATCTGAACTTGTATATTTTCGCGTGGTGAATGTGACAACCGTTTTAAACATGATACTTAGATACAAATGTCAAGTTTTGAACTTCAAACGTTTACTCATTTCCTTTCCAAGGCCAAGAAGAGTTGCATAGGGTTTTTTGGTCGCAAAACCTAATTTTATCAAACGAGACTTTGGGTGTAAATTTAGGGTTTGTTTATCTTCATTTTCGTATGATTTTATCCAAAACACTTGTTACACGTTATTTCTTTGCATATGTGTTAGTTTCGAGCCAAACAAAAAGTTTTGCGAAAATTTGAAAAAAATATTTCTTCAAATCCGGCAGTGTATCCGGCCAAGTCTTGGCCGGATTGACAGGGGAAGAAGAAAAAAAATTCGATTGCTCACTGCCTTGAATCCGGCCGGATATTCGGCCAAGTTCTGGCCGGATTGTGACGTGACACTGTTCATTTGTTTTCCGCGGGAATTTTCTAAAAATTTTTTTTTGAGTATAGTTTTGTGGTTGGTTTGCGGAAACTCTTAGTTACTCATGTTCTTTGGTTTAAATGTACTCTTTTCACTTTAAAACTCATATTTATATATTGTACTAGTAAGTATTCGAATTTTCGTTGAAGTACTTAAATCTTTAATGGTCGAAATATAATGTGTTCTTTTGATTATATTAGGGTTCCTTGGTGATTGAGGGTATCACCCGGAAGAATACTTTGGACGTTCTTTTGTTTAAATAGGTGAGTGTTCTTTGTACGTTATGTTTCCAATGACTATGTGGATTGTTGTGACTATGTGACTATTTATGAATGTTGGATTAAATGTTAAATGTTTTCAATGATTTCTAAAAATGAATTTTGCTAGACGAGTGTGTACTTTATCGCACTCGACCTAAATGAATGTGAAATTTACAATGATTAAATAATTAAATGTTTAAATACTACTTGTACATGAATGTAAGTTTTTTGACTGAATTGGGTCATTGCCCTTCGTTGCCGGTCGACTCGAGCCAGAAGTGGACTCGGTCGGGCGATTGGTGACCCTGAGTTAATGTTTGGTATACTCGATATGACCATGAAGTCTGGTGGAGACTGGCCAGTGTCCAGTAGGGAAAAAATGAAATAAATGAATGAATGGCAAAGAACAATGGAGGGGTTTTCACTTACAAATGAAATTATTTTTAATGCTGAAGGAATAAAGAAATGGTTGGTGGAATGAATGAACGAAGGGCTCTATGTGAGCATGTATCCTTTTAATGAATGTATTATCATTACTTTATATTGTAAATGTTTGCTGGATTATTTGTTATTACATGATTAATGTCCTTGTTTAAGTTGATTATGTGTCTGAAACCTCACTGAGCTTTTAACTCATTCCGTTAGTTTTGTTTTCCTTAACAGGGGATGCGAGCAAGGACGAGAGATCTGTACAGACTAGCCTAGTCTAGTTCTTTTAAATTTTTGTAATAGTTCTCGCCCTAGCGCTTGACAAGGGTTGGATGTATGAAGAATTGAGAATCTTTGTATATTTAAGTTGTATCCATTTTGAGATAGAAATGTATATAAGGATATGTTTTAAGTTTGAAATTATTGTTACACTTGTTTTGATGGTCTTATTTTCATTTTTACTTGAGGTGTATGTGTCAGTCCCCGCGAGAACTGGACAGGCGACCCGCCGAACCTTGGGGTACGCCCTAGGTGGATGTGGGGCCGTCACAGGTGGTATCAGAACCTGCTTCGCGTGGTCTCTGCGCGGAGTGAGTTTGGGCCAAGTGGTGAATAAGTGTGAAGGACTAAGTGCTCTTTTGAGCATAAGTTATGAATTGTGAATTGTTATAGGCCTTAAATCGTTATCATGGTATTTGAGGACAGTAGATAGAGACGTCAGGTAGGAATCTCGATTGTAGATAATTTACTCTTGGTACTGGCCAGCTCGAGATGTGAATCATCTTATTTCGGATTCTTATACCCCAGTACTGCAGAGTTGAGGGCGATACTATGTACTTGAGAATTTCATTCCGGGGAACATGAACAGGTTCGTGTTTGGCTAGAGTGAGTACAAGAGATTAACGGGCACCTAGTTCGGATAGAAAGTGAAGTAAGTGATCGGACGGGGGTGATTTTAACTGAGTGTGGGACGACAAGTCGCGTTTTCTTTCGTTTTGCCCTTGCATTGTTCCTACACTTTTTTTGCCTGTGGTATGTTAATACCTACATGTATAGTACTTGCTGCCTTTGACTATTTGTCTAACTTCAGATGTCTCTTTGTTTATATGGTGTGTCTCCTTGTGTATTTGATGTGAGATATCTTGTTACTTTAGTCAATTTATTTCGTTATATACTAAATCACCTTTTGGAAAAAAAAATAAAAAAAGAGAGAGAGAGAAAAAGGGTATGGAAGGGAGACGTAGTCGCGGACGTGGGACTAAGCGAGCTCAAGAATCGAGAGAAGAAAGAGAAACAGTGGCCGAGCAAGAACATGGATCGAGGGTTGAGGACGGAGATCAAATGGCGACGGCGATGCAACAAATGACAAATATCCTAACACGACTGGTAGATCAACAAGGCCAAATGCCAGTGAATCAACCCCGAAATCCTGAGATAGGAGAGGATAGGGCTCTTGAGAGGTTCCAAAAGTTTCTACCTCCGAAATTTCATAGAGGGCCTGATCCGAATATAGCTGAACAGTGGTTGGAGGTAATGATTAATATCTTCGCGGCTTTAAACTACACGGAGCAAAGACAAGTGAACTTTACTATATTTCAATTCGAAAGATCGGCCCGAGCATGGTGGAATATTATTAGGGCAAAATGGGAAAGAGAACAGACTGCATGGACATGGACGAACTTTGTAAGGGAATTTAACGAGAAGTATCTCTCACCTTTAGTTCAAGAAAGGAGAGAGGACGAGTTTATTGGGTTACGTCAGGGAACCCAGAGTGTGCCCGAATATAAGACTAAATTTACTAAACTGTCCAAGTTTGCTTCTGAATTGGTGGCCACGGAGCAGAGAAGAGTGAGACAGTTCATACAAGAGTTGAATCTGAAAATCCAGGAAGCTTTAGCGGCGGTTCAGATTAATACCTTTACGGAAGCTCTTGAGAAAGTTCAAAGGATTGAGGATGCAAAGGCACAGGTAAAAGCCTTCCAAACACGGAAAAGAGGTGCATCTGGTAGTGTATCTGAGGAATCTAGTGAAAAGATAGCGCCTTCTAAAGTACAAAAAGTGAACCCTTCACCCCCCACTATAGACATTAGGAGTACTAGATGAAAGATCTACCAAAGAAAGTCAAATAGGTCATGGGAAAATTTCTCAAGAAAGCCAAAAAGTAGCTTCTCACCTGGCCTGCGGATATTGTGGAAAGACAAATCATACTGAGAATGAGTGTTGGAGGAAAGGGCGAAAATGTTTGATTTGTGGAGTAGCGATCACCAAATTAGTAGTTGCTCGATAAAGCAGCCCAGGGGGAATAGTGCTCAACCACTGGATGGAACCAAACCGAAACAAGTGAATGAAAGAGGAAATCGAACAAAAGTATTGGCAAAGGTATATGCCTTAGACAACCAACAAGCTCCTGAGTCATCTGAAGGTAAAAATTTCGAGGACGAAATTTCTTAAGGGGGAGAGAGTGTGAGAACCCGAAAATTTTCACATTTTCTAGGCATTATTTCATTTTTGCCTACATTTTTATACTGTCCTTTAAAATATTAAAATTTTCTATACATTTTTATAAGTAAGTACAGTTTTAAAATCATTTTCCTGGTATAAGTTAGTGAACGTTAAATTTGAAGTGCATTATAGACTTGGGACCCACTAGTGCGATAAAATTTTGGTGACTAAGTGATTTTTGTGTTAAGTGATATTATTTTACAAGGTGTTAGGAGATGATTAAAGGTTAGCTAGATTTCATTTGAACATGTACATTTTCGCATGGTGAATGTGACAACCGTTTTAAACATGATACTTAGATACAAATGTCAAGTTTTGAACTTCAAACGTTTACTCATTTCCTTTCCAAGGCAAAGAAGAGTTGCATAGGGTTTCTCGGTTGCAAAACCTAATTTTATCAAGCGAGGCTTTGGGTGTGAATTTAGGGTTTGTTTATCTTTCTTTTCATATGATTTTACCCAAAACACTTGTTATACGTTATTTCTTTGCATATGTGTTAGTTTCGAGCCAAACAAAAAGCTTTACGAAAATTTGAAAAAAATGTTTCTTCAAATCCGGTTGTGTATCCGGCCAAATCTTGGTCGGATTGATAGGGGAAGAAGAAAAAAAATTCGATTGCTCACTGCCTTTAATCCGGCCGGATATCCGGCCAAGTTCTGGTCGGATTGTGACGTGAGACTGTTTATTTGTTTTCCGCGGGAATTTTTTAAAATCTTTTTTTTTGAGTGTAGTTTTGTGGTTGGTTTGGGGTAACTCTTAGTTACTCATGTTCTTTGGTTTAAATGTACTCTTTTCATTTTAAAACTCATATTTATATATTGTACTAGTAAGTATTCGGATTTTCGTTGAAGTACTTAAATGTTTAATGGCCGAAACATAATTTGTTCTTTTGATTATATTGGGGTTCCTTGGTGATTGAGGGTATCACCCGGAAGAATACTTTGGACGTTCTTTTGTTTAAATAGGTGAGTGTTCTTTGTACGTTATGTTTCCAATGACTATGTGGATTGTTGTGACAATGTGACTATTTGTGAATGTTGGATTAAATGTTAAATGTTTTCAATGATTTCTAAAAATGAATTTTGCTAGGTGAGTGTGTACTTTATCGCATTCGACCTAAATGAATGTGAAATTTGCAATGATTAAATGATTAAATGTTTAAATACTACTTGTATATGAATGTAAGTCTTTTGGCTGAATTGGGCCATTGCTCTTCGTTGCTGGTCGACTCGAGCCAGAAGCGGAATCGGTCGGGCGATTAGTGACCCTGGGTTAATGTTTGGTGTACTCGAGTATGACCACGAAGTCTGGTAGAGACTGGCTAGTGTCCAGTAGGGGAAAAATGAAATGAATGAATGAATGGCAAGAACAATGGAGGGGTTTTCACTTACAAATAAAATTATTTTTAATGCTGGAAGAATAAGGAAATGGTTGGTGGAATGAATGAACGAAGGGCTCCATGTGAGCATATATCCTTTTAATGAATGTATTATCATTATTTTATATTGTAAATGTTTGTTGGATTACTTTTTATTACATGATTAATGTCCTTGTTTAAGTTGATTATGTGTCTGAAACCTCACTGAGCTTTTAGCTCATTCTGTTAGTTTTGTTTTTCTTAACAAGGGATGCGAGCAAGAACGAGAGATCTGTATAGACTAGCCGAGTCTAGTTCTTTTGAATCTTTGTAATGGTTCTCGCCCTAGCGCTTGACAAGGGTTGGATGTATGAAGAATTGAGAATCTTTGTATATTTGAGTTGTATCCCTTTTGAGATAGAAATGTATATAAGGATATGTTTTAAGTTTGGAATTATTGTTACACTTGTTCTGGCTGTCTTATTTTCATTTTTACTTGAAGTGTATGAGTGAGTCCCGGCGAGAGTTGGGCAGACGACTTGCCGAACCCTGGGGTACACCCTAGGTGGATGTGGGGCCGTCACAATCTACAATAAAGCTATTATCAAAATTCAAACTTTTTTTTACTTTTTCCATGTACTTTTTCTGTTCTTTGTTTCACTGAGAAAAATAATACTTGGGGAGAGGAGTCTATTTTCCTCCTTCAGGTAGGGAACTGTCAAGGGGTTCCCTGCACCTTGACAGTTCCACACCAGAACTCTCATGGTTGATTGAGAGACCATGATGGGTTGGTCCCTTTCACCTTTAGAAACTGAACATTGCACTCCACCTTACCTTCTGATTTGTTTCTTTTGGCTGCCTGCTCAGTAGATTCCATATCTAGCATTTCCTCATCCATAATCTGTAGCTTCCTTTTAGTGTTAATCCCTTTCCTAGGTTCCAAGTTCTGAATTTCTATCAGTGGTTGTCTAACTCTTTCATTCTTCTTATTCAAGAGTCTTACGTTTCTCTTCCTACTTACTCCACTGCCTTTTAGCTGATCCGGATCATCCTCATCCACCTGCATGTCTATGCTCATAATTATGCCATTCTCCATCCTATTTTCCAACTTCATGTTCCCCATTAATCCTTGTGCTGGTGGATTCTCCACTGCTATTAACTCTATCTCCAGTTCACTTTCTTCTGTTCCTGTAGGCTGTTTATCTTCATCCTTCCATTCCTCCATTTTCGTACTCCAGTCCACCTCTTGTGCATCCAGGATCTCCTCATTTTCCTGACCTAAGTTCTGTGTTTTCTCAGTAGGCAGTTCCTTTTGACCCTGCAACATGTCTATGCTTCTAGTCAGGCCCAGGTCCTTAACACTCTCATTCCTGACAGGATAGGCTTCCTGTTCTATACTTGTCCCACAGCTTTTCCTAATCCATTCCCCATTTTGAAATCCTCACACTTGTTTATCTGGATTATACAAGCTGGATTTACCTTCCTTATGGGGGGATCCTTTCCCATTTGAGCTCGCAACCAGGGCCCATACTGGTTCTCTTGTTGCCCCTTCTTAATGTTCACCACATTTTTACACTTCTTTTCACTGTGACCAATTATTCCACATTTATAGCAGAAATCAGGCACTCTTTCGTATCTAAAGCTAATCCAGTTTAGCACTCCATCCATCTTAACTGCTGTGCCTCTTAACAATGGTTGGGTCAAATCTGCATTCACCAGCAGCTTAAGATGTTTCCCATCCTTACCCCCAGAATGGGGAATTAGCACCTCCTTAACCTCTTTAAAAACTTTCCAAATCTTTCTCCCAACATCCTTAGATATCCAGTGAATAGGCAAATTCCATACTTGTACCCAGAGTGGAGCGAATTTAAAAGCCTCAAAGTTTTCCTCAATTCGTGCCTCCCACCTATGGAGTACGAGTATCTGGCTATCTATCAACCATGGTCCACCATCAAGAATTCTTAATCTACTCTCTACATCCGGAATGAAGAACTGAAACAGATTAGGTCCCAACTCGGCCATAGTGAAGTCCTTGGGGTAACCCTAAGCAGCAGTCACAAAATTCTTAACTCCAGTAAAGTTTGCCACTTTTTCTCCTCTTATCTTCCCTATGATGCTATTCTTACACTCAGTGACTCCTGTATTTATATCATCCAGCTCTAACCACGATCCATCCTGCTCTAAGTTAGACAGAGCAAATTTTTTCAACACTTCCTCCAGTTCATCAGCCATGGAGTTTAGCGAATCTAAGTGGGGTTTCTCTAGCTATATATAAGAACAAACAACAGAAACTGAAGAAACCAGCGAGAAGTGGAAACCAGAATGCTTTCTTCACTAGATAAGTACACTACCAGATTGGCAAAGACAAACTACTTATGCAAATGCATGTGAGTGTTAAGACATGGTAGATTAGTTAATGACTGTAATACCTGGATATTTAGGGCTCATTTGTTTTACTACTGAGTTTTAAGAGTAATTACTGCACATCCGACAATCCGACCAGTTGTGTTCAAGCCTGCATTGGTATTTCCTGCTTTGGATGTTCATAAATGAAGCCTATTAAATGCTTGGTGGTTCCCTTGCTACATCTCAACTTAACAGCTTCAGCATCCCAATGAATGTTGCTTTAGTATCAGAGTTTGGGATATCAGATGCAGATCTAGTGGTGTTTTGGTTTCAGCATTTGTGGATTTTTGAGTGAATTGTGGTTTTGAAGTTTGAACGGTCTTTTTGAAATTCCAATCTCTCATACCAGAGGAGAGAAAGCTCTCAGTTAGAGAGAGAGAGCTCCCAATTCGAGAGTTTATTGGTGATTTAGTAGCTTAAACGGTTCTTAATCTTGTTGTCACTATAGAAAGTACGTCTAGGGTATTTCATATTCTGAATTTGACTTTGAAAATACAAGCTTTGATTCAACAGATCATCAGAGGATATTCTAAAGCAAAACATGCTGGGCGAATCAATGCATTTGTTCATTATCCCATATACATGAAATCTAAGGACAATAGTAAATCTACGTTCAGTATTATAGTAATCCTTAGGGCATCCATAATGGTTCACACTCTTTAGAGTGTAATCCACATGCCACATCAGCATTCCACTTTCTCCTCTTTTATTACACTTTCACTCACAATGGATTATACTCCACAAGATGTAATAGCATGAGTCCACAATTAAATCAAATATTTATTTTAATAATGCATAACTCATATCCCATAAATAAATAAAGTAATTTTTAAAAATAATTTTGTTATTTTTAAAAAATAATTATTTTTAAAAAATAAAGTATTAACTTTCATTAAATTTTTTACCTTTTGAATTTTTAATTTTCTAAAAATGATATTATTAATTTTTAAGTTGGAACAATATATCTTTTTCTATCTCTCAAAAATAATATATTTTTATTTTTTGAAAAATAATTATGCATAAAATTAAACAAATATTTGATACCTCAAATGCGAAGATATCATAATAATCCATACTTAATTAATAATTAAATATTTGATACCTCAAATGCGAAGATATCATAATAATCCATACTTAACGTTGCAAATTTACCGTTGCAAAAAATGAATCTGATCGAAATTGCTGGCCAAAATTTTGTCCGGCTCTTAAATTTTGTAATGGGGGCCATCCATTACATACATCATCAGGATGATACGTGTAATGGGTATTATACGGCCACAATGGGGTGACCGTGTAATAACCCATTACAATGTCAGACATTACACTACCATTGGAGATGCTCTTATAGAAAGAAAGTTGGCACACAATAAACTAAATTCACTGGATCCTTTAATTTTACAGGTAAGTAAAATTGTGGTTCAATTGAGTTCTGTCCAATTTTTGTTCTAGTTGGTGTAATTCTTGTAATATTTGGTATCTGTTATCACAATTTTTAGGGTAACTGTGAATTTTATTCGTGTACACTAATTCAATGGAGAGACACTTAAATTGCGGTTCGGTTGAGTTCTGTCCAATTTTTGTTCTAGTTGGTGTTATTCTTGAAATATTTGGTATCTGTTATCACAATTTTTAGCGTAACTGTGAATTTTATTCGTGTACACCAATTCATTGGAGACACACTTAAATTGCACGAGTTTGTGCTTGGAAAAGTTTGAGTAAGCATGGCATGATTTGCATGTGTAAGAAAGCATTTAGGGAAGTAATTAATTAGCTAAGTTGTCTATTCTTTTGTTCAATAGTTGTGTGTTAAAATTCTTGAATCCGGATACTCTTGGCCAAAAAATGGTTGTAATGTAGATCGATTATAGAGTAGCATACTGTCCTAATGTTTTGGATGTCTATATTTAGGTCATGGACAAAAATTGGATGAAACTTAATAATAGAAAGGACAAAACTTATGAACTTGGGATGTTGAATTTCCTGAAGTTTGCATGTTCTGAAAAACTAGAACATCTTAAGATCCCTTGACCATATATAGAATGCATGCAATAACTTTTGCTGCAACTAGACCAGAAGTGACTTCTTTCTCTTTGAGGGCTCCTCTCTCTAACTTTAGAGGTTTCCCTCCTCGGGGTAGGAGAGTGGGTGAGGAAAAAACTCACAGCACATATTTCAAAAGCTTAACCTTTCAGATCTAAAATCATATCTTAAGTTCAATCTTTGCTTTCATGTTCTCTGTCCAGAAGCCACGAATAATCCGGCTTCAAAATAGGGGACTAAATCTGAGTAGTCCGGCAACAGTTGGAGGAGTAACGCTCTGGGCAAGATATGATCCATTGAGACAGAGTTTTAGTGCATTTATGTGGTCGGAAGTTGGATAGTCGTATTTCTTTCCCTTTTCTTTAGTGTTATGTGGTCGGAAGTGGGATAGTTGTATTTGTTTTTCTTTTTTCTTTTTTCTTAACGTTCTTCTTGTTCCTGTGCTTTTTCAGTCTAGTTCCTCTCTGACTTTCTGGTGGGTTTTTTAGGGTGTACGGATAACACACATTCGTCCTTCTTTGCAATTCATCACAGGTCTGTCAGTGGGTCACTCATAGCTCAGAAATAGTGCTTGGTTTCTCAAGGAGCTCACGACACAGGAATGGCGGATGCCCTAGAAAGAGCCTTTCAAAAATTTGACTTGTCTGAAACAGAGTTAGAAGGTGTCGACCTGAGTGGTGAGGACTTGGAAGAAGGCGTCACTGAGTGTCAAGGAAGTCTGGTAGGAAAGCTGATAGGTGAAAAAATTGCCAACTTCACGGGGTTAAAGAATTTTACAAATCATGCATGAGGATACCCCACAAAGATGAAGGTGACTGAGTTTGGTCCTAACTTATTCCAGTTCCATCTGGGAGAGATGAAGGGGAGAAGAAAAAGATCATATCTGGAGGGCCTTGGGTCATGGACAACCAGGTGCTAATAGTGAAGGAGTAGGTAGAGGGGTATGATAGAAACAATAGTTTTTTCCAGCATTCCTTTCTTTGGATTCAACTATGGAACCTACCGGTGCATTGGTTGAGCAGAGCAGTGGGTATGAAAATAGGAGGGATCTTTAAATCAGTTAGGTGTGTGATTATCCTAGCAAGTGGTGGGAAAGAGGGTCGTCACATGAAGATTATGGCTGAGGTAGATATAACGAAACCACTGGTTAGAGGGACAAAGATCAACTTTAAGAACCAGGCAGTGTGGGTTGAGTTCAGGTATGAACGCTGCCCAGATTTCTGCTACCGGTGTGGTATCATTGGGCATAGTGATAGGACTTGTACGGTGGTAGGAAGGGTGGGAGGGAGAAGCGGGAGGAGCAATATGGAGCCTGGATGAGAGTTGAAAATATAATGGCATCTCCCTTAAAGGGACAACTGGAAGGAGAAAGTGAAATTGGTGGAAGGAGGGTGGAGGCAAGGTCTTTTAGTGGTGAAGTTCAAACTGGGGTACAAATGTCTGAGGATACATTAAATCTTGGGGGAAAAAATAGTAGAGTGTTGGTGGGGAAGGAAAGGGAGGATAAGGAGAAAATGATGAAGAGACAAAATGAAGAGAGGTGGGAAGAGGTACTAAAGGACAACAGGCAGTATGATAAGGAAAACCAAAGGGGTGAAAGTTTGGCAGTGGTCTTAGTGGAGGGAAATGGGGATAAGGAGAGTAGGGAGCAGGAAGGGACAAAAGGAGGGAGCAGAGTAACCCCACCAGTAGATAATGAGGAAATGGAAATAGACAGTTCAAAAAAGGAAAGTGAAAGTTCGGTGATAGGGTCAATAAAGCGGGAGGGGACAAATGCACTAATGCAAAGGAAGACGGCTACTCCAGGGGAAGAAGACAACATAACTGAAAAAAGAAGCAGTTTTAAAAGAAGAGGGAGGCCGGCTAAAACATCCTTAAAGGCAGATACAAATGGGCAAGAATCGCAGGATTTGGGTGCAAAAAGGAAGGCTGATGGTATGTTTCAAGGGATACAGCCAATGGAGGAGGATGATGATAATGTACCGAAGTTAAAGGTAATGAAGTTGGATCAAATAAATGATGGTACAATAGGGGAAATGGAGGCTAACCCCCGAATGCCTCCAAAGTGTAAATGAAGGTTGTGGTGTGGAATTATCGAGGTGCAGGAGGCCCCTTGACAATTTCCCAGCTAAAGGAAGTGACTAACTTCCACTCTCTTAAGGTGGTGTTCCTTTGTGAAACAAAGAACGAGGAAGGATTTATGGGTAAGGTACAAAGGAAGATTAAGTATGACAATAGCTATTTTGTGAACTCGATAGGTAGAGCAGGCGGTCTAGCATTATTTTGGAACAATGAGGTGACTTTAGACCAGATTGTAAGTACTGATTGGTGCATTAGTGCTAGAGTTGAGGACAAGGATACGAAAGGCTACTGGGGGTTAGTGTGTGTATATACAGGCACAGATAGTAACATTAGAAAAGAACAGTGGAAATATCAAGAGGATAGGATGAGGGACTAGGGGGAGGATTGGATAATTGTAGGAGATTTTAATAATTTGAGGTCTAGTGAGGAGAAGTGGGGAGGAAGAGATAGAGCTGAAGGATGCTTTAGGGAGTTCAACAGGTTTATCAAGGACAATAACCTGGTTGACTTAGGTTATCAAGGGGTGCCATGGACTTGGTGTAATAGCTGGGAGGGGGATGGGGAAGTGAAAGAGAGGTTGGATAGATGTTTATGTAGCACCGAATGGCTGCAAAGATATGAGAAGGCACAGTGTACTCATTTAGAAACTGAAGCATCTGATCATCTAATGCTACTTGTGGATACAAACCCAGAAAACAGAAGGAGAAAATGGAGATTTTACTTTGATCAAAGATGGACGCAAAATCCAGAAGCAAAAAGGGTGATTCAAGGAGCATGGACAAAGGTGAAGTCAGGGTTCAGGATGTTTAGAGTGGCTACAAAAATAAAGCAATGTCGCATGGCTATTCTAGAATGGAGGAAAAATGTGCAAGGAAACTCAAAAGTTAGAATTAAAGAGTTAAAGGAGAAATTGGCTAAAGTGAAAGCAAGGAATGATGATGGGAAAAGATTACAAGTTGATGATCTAAAAGCACAATTGACTAAAGCATATGAAGACGAAGAGATGTTTTGGAGTCAAAAATCCAGGAGTAAGTGGCTCAAAGAAGGGGATAAAAATACAGCATTCTTCCATTCTTCGGTCATGGCAAAGAGGAGGAGAAACAAGATCAGTACGTTGCAGAAAAAGGATGGGACATGGTGCAAGGAGGATCATGAGATAGAGGAGGAACTTTGTGAGCACTACAAAGACCTTTTTACCACAACTAACCCGGACTGCTTTGAGGACATCCTATCTGAAACTCCAAGCACTATTTCGAGCCATATGAATGAACAACTGATACGGCAAGTGGAGGAAAGTGAGATCAGGAGAGCTTTGTTCTCTATGCACCCTAATAAAGCACCAGGAACGGATGGTATGTCTCCTCTATTTTTTCAACACTATTGGGATATTATCAAGGTTGATGTAGTGGCAGCTATAAAGAGTTTCTTTTATACGGGGCACTTGCTCAAAGCAGTGAATGAAACTATTATTTCTTTGATTCCAAAAGTTGATACTCCTGAATCTGTGGTGCATTTTAGACCTATTAGCTTATGCAATGTCCTGTATAAAATCATTTCTAAAATTATAGCTACTAGATTGAAAGTGGTCTCGCATCATTGTATTAGTACCTCTTAGTCCGCTTTTATCCCAGGCCGACAAATCCTTGATAATGTAGTAGTTGCACATGAAATCCTGCATTTTTTTGAAAAATAGGAGAAAGGGAAGGGTAGGATTTGTGGCTCTTAAACTAGACATGTCCAAAGTTTACGATAGAGTCGAATGGAAATATGTGGGGAGAGTTATGATGAAAATGGGGTTTTGTCCAATTTTTGTAAGATGGATTATGTCTTGCCTATCTATTGTGACCTACTCCTTCAATTTAAATGGGCAAAAGATAGGTTGTGTTCAACCGAGTAGAGGGCTTAGGCAAGGAGACCCTCTATCACCGTACTTGTTTATTATATGTGCTGAAGGACTATCATGTTTGATTCACAAAGCTATGGTGAACAAGGAAATAACGGGGATCAAAATATGCAAGGACAGTCCGATGGTTTCTCACCTCTTTTTTGCAGATGACTCTCTACTATGCTACTAAGCAACCAAGCAGGAGGCACGGAAGGTCAAAAGCATCTTGGCAAGATATGGTCAAGCATCCGGACAGGTGGTAAATTTTGAAAAGTCAGCTATCTTCTATAGCAAAAATACCACTGATCAAAGGAAGAATGGAGTGAGGGAAGAATTAGAAAACATCAAAGAAGCAAGGAATGGAACCTATCTGGGACTCCTAATGGCAATTGGAAGGGCAAAGACACAGGTCTTTGCATTTGTCAAGAACAAAATTAACAACAAGCTGCAAGGTTGGAAACAAAAACTTTTGAGTCAAGGAGGGAAAGAAATACTGGTCAAATCAGTGATTATGGCTATGCCAACTATGTGATGGCTTGCTTTAGACTTCCAAGGGGATTGTGCAGACAAATCACAGGTAAAATAGCGAGATTCTGGTGGGGGAAGGGAGAAAAAGACACCTGTGTACATTGGGCAAGCTGGAAAAAGCTTTCAGAAGTTAAGGGAAGAGGAGGATTAGGTTTTAGAGACTTGGAGGCCTTCAACATGGCCTTACTGGCAAAACAAATTTGGAGATTCATAATGGCTCCAAATTTGTTAGTAAGTAAGGTTATGAAGGCGAAGTATATGAGAGATGAAAAATGGATGGACAAAAATCCAGCCACTTCAGCCTCATGGTGTTGGAAGAGTATTCATAGTGCAGCCTCATTTCTATTTGATGGTCTTTGGAAAAGAATTGGAGATGGTAGGTTAGTCAGTATGTGGCGAGACAGATGGATAGTTGGTTAAGATACCGGCTTTGCATCAACCACACAACTTGTGGAATGCAAGTTGGAATGGGTAAATGAGCTGATAGAGGAAGGGAAATGGAAAAATGAACTGCTTCTCAAGTGGTTTAGTACAAAAGATGCCGAGCTCATAAAAGGAATTCCAATAAGTACAGGAAGAAGAAAGGATAGGTTGGTATGGAGGCATTCCAAATCTGGAATTTATAGCGTCAAATCTGGTTATGCTGTAGCAAGGCAACAGGAAGGAAAAACAGGTAGAAGGACAGGCCAAGATGCAGAAACAAGTTGGGAGATACGAAAACGAAATGTGTGGAAGAAGTTATGGCACTTGAAGGTGAAGGCCAAACTAAAACACTTCATGTGGAAGTGTTTACAAAATTGTCTGCCAGTCAATGAACAGCTGTCGAAAAGGCTACGCAGAGGTGAAGGTAGATGTGGTTGCTGTGGTGAAGACATGGAAACAATTGAGCATTTGTTCTTCTTCTATGACAAGGCTGTGGCATTATGGAAGCTAGCACCAGTCAGGTGGGACGGATTAATGGGTATGCAACATAACTTTTGGCTATGGTGGGAACAAGTCACACAATCGCTGGCACTGAATCAAGGTCAGGAGAGAGTAAGTCTAACTATTAATATCCTTTGGCAAATCTGGAAAGCCAGGAACAAAAAATTTTTTGAACAAGTCAACCAGGATCCAGTAAGAATCGTAAGGAAAGCGCAAGATGAATGGCTTGAGTTTGAACAGGAAAGGAAGACAGACCAAATGGAGAGTACAGGGAAGCTGAACGATGCCTTACCTACCAGCAGGATGCGGACAAGGAAGGAAGAGATAAGGTTGTATACTAATGCAACTATATCAGCTAAACGAGTCAGGACTGGACAAGGGATTATAGCAAGGAATTGGAAAGGACAGCTTTTGAAAGCAAAAAGAATTGTCACACAGGGAAAGGGATCGGCAAGTGAAGTGGAAGCTCGGGCAGTGACAAATGCTCTACTGATGGCTACCCAAGCAGGTTGGACAAAAATTATAGTCCATACAGACTGCAAATCAGTGATTGAGCAGATTACTAAATGCAAGGAGTATAACTACATGACTGCAACTATCTTAGAAGATGTGCAGGAACTTAGTCTAGCTTTTGAAAGATGTTCTTTTGTGTTTATACCTAGAACTGAAAATCAAATCAGCCATGAATTAGCGCAATATGCTGTGAAGCTTGTACATGATATTGAATGGGAGAATGATTTCCCAATATGGCTGGCTGACTTAGCTAGGACGGATATGAGGGTAGTATCCCATTTTTGTAACTAATCCTTGTAATGCCAAGTGTTAATATCTATAAAATGATATCGTTTGTAGAAAAAAAAAAAACTAGACCGGAAATGTGGTGGAGGACTACTTATTTGTTCGTGAAATTCATCAAAGTTGTACTAGATGGATACACCATGGTGAACAATTCTACTGAAATTGATGAGACAATATACTCAAGATGTGAACTCAAAAGGGGATAGTGATACTGAAGACCTAAATGATATGCTAAATCATGTTGATGCTACACAATTTGAGGGGGGGGGGGGGAATTGGCTCAGCAGTGAAGAATCCATGGAAGATAGTCCAAATGTGAATGACAGTGTTCCTGATTACAGTTTTTTTCTTTAAGAGCAGTTCAAGAAGTTGATTTGTTAGCTTCACATGAAGGCACATCATCAGAACAATTGAGCACACAGAGAGAAACAGATTTGTCTCCTTCACACGAAGGCACATGAGAGATTAAGAACCAGAAGCACAGATCATCAGCCTTACATGAAAGCACTTCACAAGAGATAGAAGCAGATTTTTCAGCTCCACGTCGAGGCACATCAGTAGAATTATCGAGTACAGAAGGAGAGTTTGGTTGGTGAGCTTCCCATAAAGTATCAACATCGGACTGATGATCAAGTGGAGATGATCTGCAGGTATTGACCACATCTGCTACAGATTTTGGTGAAGTATCCCTGTTTTGCATTTTGAAGTTTAAAGCATTAGGTAATGGCATCAAAATAACTAGCACATGAATGCAAGAGAGCAGCGCAAGCTGCTTTTTTACCTTGCTTTCAAAATAACCATCAAACATAAGCACTCTCAAAATTGGCACAATGCTCTTCAAGCTTAATCAGAAAAAAATTCGAGGAATTCCTGTGCATCTTCCTCAAGAAATCATTGAAAATCAATGAAAATTTTGGTAGTTGAAACATTAAGGAAGACGAAGAGCACAACTTGTTCAACTGAAAAAGGCAACTTATGCACTAAAATATGAGCCAGAACCAGGAACTGCAGTATGCAACTTAGAGGCGATGAATAGGTGACAGTGTTTCCACCAAGATCAATATAATCTTCTCTAGTATTTGGACTAAGAGTAAAACATATTTATAGAAAAGCCAAACTCTGTGAACCATTCTGCTACTGTATATTTAGAAGAGAATACAGTTCACATTGTCAACAAATTTCAATGGAAAAATGATCTTTGCCAGCAGCTACCAATGAAAGCTGAACATGCTTATATGGGCTACAAAATATGCAGAAACATTCACTGTAACCTGCAAACAACATTAGAGCTCAACTATTCGATTACAACAGAAATTGAACCTTATTCCATGCTTACTCAACCAAGGCAGTTTACTAAACATAAACAAAAATTTGAAATCAATATGTAAGGCATTTATGTTTCCTGATTGAACAGCCTCAGCCAGTATCTGCTCCATAAAATAAATTGCTGCATGAGACTTAATTCATCAGCAACTTTTCACCACATGGAAAGTAAGGAATTTTTTTCCCCTTTTTGGCAAAGCCCCCATAATGGAGGATGCAATCCCAAATTTTGTTATATTATATAAATAAATAAAAAATGGAAGAGGCATAGACCTAACTTCAAATATAGTAAAGCAAAGAAATACTTCTCTATTACGCTTTTAGAATTTTTATCGCCCTAGATAAGAACTTGCTTGGAAGGTCTACAAATTTTATTTTTTTTAGCTGGGCACTTCTACAGGAGTCCGTCATACGCTGACATGAAAGCTTGTACTGAAGAAAGAGCGAGAGTCATGGAAATAATCACAGAACCCGTCAAGATCAACAACATAGCAAATGCCAGAATAGGAATTGAAGTTGGTGCTATGAGGATTATTGAAATAGAATAGCTAAGTGATAGAGCTATTCCGACACATCCCATATAATAATAAAGGGTTCTGGGGAGCAAACGGAAGATAATTCGAAGGGAGGCTGCAAAGATTATTGTGTTCAAGTAAACAAAAATTGCGAAATTTATTCCGCCCATTTGTGCTGCTCCTCTGGTGTTATTGGTGTCTTCAGGTCTACTGATACTGGCAAAACTTGAACTAGAAGAAATATTGCAAGGCTGGTTCGAAAATGAATTGCTATCACCTCCTGGTGAAGTTCCACCCGGAGGGGTTAGTACAGCTTCATAGGCAGCAGTCAGAAATAATACAGCTACCACAAGAAGGGCATTTCGCATCTCACTTGACAAGCCATCTATACTAGCATCAAGATCAACCATTTGCCTGAAAACTTTTCTGGTGAATGGTTCCTTTGAACTCAAAATATCAGCGAATGTTTTAGCTGGACGTAGAGACAACGATCTTTTAGCCCCTGCACAGCGTAAAGCTTTAGCAATTCTCTCATCTCCTGTGATTGCGAGTCCCATAAAAGTATCGAGGCATGTTAATCCTTCGAAGTTCTGTTCATTTATTTTCACTCCGTTCATCAAGAACTTTACAGCCTGAAGAAATGACCAAGAATTTAATAAGAAATGACCAAGAAATGACCAGGAATGACCAAGAAATGATCAGCTAAGTATATCGAACTTTTTTGTTTTTACAGCCAGCAGATTAATTAGCTGATCTGAAGCTTATTATAGAAATTGCATATAGGAAGCTTGCACATCATGCCTTATACGAAACATACAATGCCTTATGATCTTACCAAATATTATAACGCACTTTTATGGTCATTAACGAAAATTCAAGCTACAAAACTGCAAAATTCATAAATCTTTTAGCCTAAAGTGACAAAAATTTCTCCAAGTACATTCCACCTGCGCCAATTCGACCAGACTGGCCACCAAAAAATGAGGACTAAAGTTACTTAAGAAGGGCTAAGTAGACTAGTAGAGCTTAGGTTGGATGTTAAGCCAAATTTCAAATTGACCAAGTTTGTGCTGCTGTGTCTTAGATCTGTCCTCATTTTGTCACAGCAAAGTATGAAAGGATTTGTAGTTAAGATGATAAACAATAAGAATATGCAAAAAGGTCAGAAGGAATTTGCATATTTTCCATATTTATTTAATCAACATACAAGAAAAAACTAGGACAAAGATTTCTTGCCTCAAAATTATTTGTAGAGGCTACAATATGCAAGGCTGTCTCTCCATTCTCATCTTTCCAGTTCAGGATCTGTCCATTAATGTTTCCTCTCTTGAGCCAACCTAAAAGCACCTGTAAAGCCCTGGCATTTTCATTTCTCACAGCAATATGAACAGCCGTTTCTCCTCGAATTGTCAAATCTTGAATGGATTGTGGACAGGCGCCTAGAAGATCGGCCAAAAGCTCAGCATCACCCACTTCAGCTACATAGTGCAAAGGTGTAAACCCCTCTCTTCCTTTGACGCGAATGAGCTCAGGATCATGCTTGATGAGCCATTTTACTGTTCTATTTTTGCCTCTTCGAAGTGCCAAGTCCAGTGGACTATACCCGTCCGGGTTGAGCTTCGTGCGGAATGATGGCTTTAACCTTAGGACTTCAACGGCAAAGTGGGTGGAGCCAGCAGCTGCTGCTATGTGTGCAGGCGTATCCACAAATGATGGCTCATCATATTTATCCAGAAGGGTTGGATCCTGCCGGAGTGATTCATACAAGGCGTTTATGTCTCCTGATTGAGCTGCCTTATCCAGGATCTGCTCCATAACTTGCTAAGAAACTTAATTCAGCAAAATTTCACCACATATTTATAAACCAATTACACTTGTAGAACTTATACTTAATCGCCCTAGCTAAGAACCTGCTTGGAAGGTTCACTGACATTCCTTGGCATTTTACATAATCCAATCCAATATTTCTTTTTCTTTTTTTTTTTCCAAGTCTTACCTAGCTAATCGAATATTTACATTGTTGTACCTAATCCTATGTCTCAGCAATTGTCTTTAGTCTTGGCTCTATTGTGGTGCGAGGCAAGAATATTCTCGTTATGGGCCAAAAAAATTATTCTCATCTCATCTTTCAGTTTCATACTTCAATTTTCTAGCTAGTCGACCAAGCATCTATGTAGCTTCTACAGCTTTTTCACTTAATTTGAATCATTTGACAACCAATGTGTATGATGTGCAAGGTACATACACTAAATACTTGTGCAGAAAATATATTTTATCTTTTAGTTATATAGGGTAACAATTAATATAATCACTCACTCTCCAATATAACTTGATAATATGCAGCTTTATCTCCATAATGCACAAATCCCTTCATCATTCAAGCATTGCACTTCATCTCCCAACTATTTTGAATATAAGATTTTTGATTAGCAATATAAATTTTGTTAACAATATTGATATCGATACCCAACGAAAGTGGTGCTATTACGATAGATGAGTCCTTGTACTCCATTTTGTGTTGGGGAGAGTCGAACAAGAGGACAAGAAGAAGGAAAAAGTTAGACTAGCACCACAATCCTCAAATCACCTAATTTATGGATATAGGAGATCAATTGTTTTTAATGGACCAAATTGGAAAACAAGAGATTATAAAATAAAAAAAAAACTCTATAAAATTGGCTATGGAGATGAGAAGAAGTAAATTTCATATTTAGCCAAATCAGAAATTGGAAAAGAGAAGAGTTTCATTAAACATTTTAAGAGTTTCATTAAACATTTTGCAAGTTCCTCAAGTGCCAGGACTTATGAAGATGGCACTGGAGAAGTGCTAGCAGTAGATGATCATTTGGTCAAACAATTTGGCATCTGAGATGGATGTAATCTTCCAAAATGGTACTCTTCGTGGACTGAGAAATCTTTGAGCAATCATCTTGCTCCTATCTGACTAAAAAATGGATCTCAACATTGAATTTAATTTTCTAAGTTTTTGAAACTCCCACCAACCAAAGAAATCTGAAGCCTTGTTTAGATTGCTGGTCTCGTTGGCAATTTTTTTTTTCCAATTTTTTAGGGATATTTTCTTAATATATTTTCCAATAACTTTTTTTTTTACGTCAAATGCAATGCATAATGAAAAAGTACTATAATGGTATTTTTTTTCTGCAAAATTTGCAAAAATGAAATTCAAATGGGCTCTAAGCATTAGGGGTATGATAAAAGAAAAACTCAAAAGTTAGAAGAGATTCAAGTGTAATTTAAGAATTTCTTGTAATTCATAATTTGAGAGTAATTAACGATTTATCCTTCTTTAGTTGAAATGCAGAGATGAGATACACCCTATGATTGATAGAAAGAAAGAAAAATAGAGATTGCATGAGTCTGAAATGATTCATCAAAGAATATAGAAATCACCAATAAGATAAAAATATACATGTCATACATCCAATCATTAATTGTACACAAAAAGTACTATCATCCTTATGATATTGGTGTAATAATATTATGAGTATACAATAATTTTGTTAAAATATGATAGTATCCTTCATTATCTGTGAGATTTTGAGCTATAAATCATGTAAAAGCTTGAAAACAAAAAAGTTCTAAATATGTTAGATCCTTGACTGTGAATTATATTAAGTTTTTTTTTAAAATTAAGAATAGTTAAAGAAAATAAAAATCACACTAATATTATGTTATGATGTTGACAATCAAAATATTACTAGTAGTTTAAGTGTAAAAGGCAAAAAAATGTGTTTAAATGTGTTTTATTTTGGGATGACGTAATCACACATTAACAATTTCATTGCCTTGTATTGAAAAACACACATTTACAGTATTTCTAGTAAAAACATTCCAAAAAACACCTAAAAGCTAATAAAATATCCAAATAATAGATCAAAAAACATCCAAAAATATTCAAAACCACAGAGATGCATTAGAGCTAGGGACGCATCACAAAATATTGATTTGATGTAATGGAGGACAAACACATGTTACTCGGTCATCCAATCGAGGGGTTTATGCGCAAGAAATATGAATTCCTACGAAATTAATTTTGCTAAAAATAATATTGTTATTTTATTTCTTTCAAGATGTGGTGCAAGCTTATATACACTGGCGGGGTGTACTTTTTTTTTTGGGATTATATACATGGGTGTACTTATATATTGAATAGACATATATGAACAAAATTCATATAGACAACAAAATAATGCTAATTTTTACCAGATCAGATAAAATATTCAAAAATCATACAATCGCATCGAAACCTCAAATATGCTTTGCCCAAACCCCTTTTTTTTGGTCCAAATCCAATTGCTACCTAGTTTTTTGTTCAATTTGATGAGTAACCCCACCTTGTTAATAAATAATAAGAAGCACTCCCAGCCAAATAAACATTCTACGTTTTTGACGAAAAGTGTCCATCAAAAGAAAAGAAAAGAAAAGAAGAGAGAGACTTTGTTACGTCTACTTTCGATTCGTAGATATTGCACTTTGAAAAGTCCAAGGCATCATTCTCGAATGGTGGATTAAAAAAATATCACTTTGAAAATTGGGATAATTTCATAAACCTCCCCTGAGGTTTTATGAAATATCACCTAGCACCCTTGAGATTTTCAAAATCTCACTTAGCACCCTTTAAATTGACATTTTGGTAACATTGGAAGCCCTTCTAACCAAAAGTAATATTAAAAAATTCATGTTTGAGGAGAGAGATTATTTTAGTGCCTTTAATACCCTTAGGTTATTAAAAAAATGAACATTTTACGAACCAAAGAAAAAAAGTACTAAATTGGAACCATCTTAAAAGTGAAGAGATGAAAAATGGTAAGATTTTATGTTAAAACCAATAGTCACTTCTACAGTAGGAAGAGATAGTAAAAGTAAATACTATTTTTTAAACCATCTTTATAAATAGAAACCTTCATAGCGTTGAAGGTAATCAACATATAAAATCATACATTTGAGCAAAAAAAACTTAGTAATAGATGAAATTTAACTTCAATATCATACAAAAAATTTACTCAAAATAGATAGACTTTTTTTATGGGTGTGAAATATGAAAATTTTATTATAAAAAAGTCCAAATTTGAAAAACTATTTGGAGTTTCAATTACTTTATTTCTCTTGCGCTCTACAAGAATAGGAATAAATAAATAAAGTTATGAAACACTACAAAGAGGAAAAAATAAAAAGAACCTGCAGCTATTCTTCTCCAAATGCATTGAATATTTCATTGATTAAATCCTATATTTCATTGACATTTGCAATTCAATTATACATATATATATATGTATGTATGTGTATGTTTGTATAAAAATTGTTAAAGAAAAGTAGGAAATTTAGAGCAAGAAAAACAAGTTTAGAAAATTTAAATATGAGGGTATTATTGACAATTCATCACCTTTGATATTAATATATGGCCCTACTATCACTTCAAGGGTACTAAGTGAGATTTTGAAAAGTTTAGGGGAGCTAGGTGATATTTCATGAAACCTCAAGGGAGATTTCTGAAATTATCCCTTGAAAATTTAAACACATCAATTTGCGTCAGCTACACCATGCCCTAAAAAAAATCACCTTATAATGCTCTTTTTAGATTCAAGAGAGATTGTAGAGTAAAAGAAGATGACTTGAGATTCAAATTAAGAACTTTATGCTTATATGGCTAATACTTTTGCAGATATGGGATTATCAAATAATTTTTGCATCTTTGATCCATTACAGTCCACAAAAATAATTTGCTGCTACTCCGGTCTAGCAACATTATTGTTTTAGGGGAGTTAATCGTTGCTGACTTCAATTTTTTCAATAATCACAGAGAAATTTGCTATCAGTACTACCCACCAAAATGACCAAAGGTGTAAAAAAAAAAAAAAAGATGCTCTGTAAAAGTTGTTTTCTTGGGAAACAAATGCATACAAAGTATGACAATTTTATCTTTTAGAAGTTTTTATAAGAAAAAACACTGTAATGATATAAAGTATGTAAAATATAAAAGAAGATTAGAAAATGTGTATAGAGTATATTTCAAAAATTGTTAGCCAAAAATTCAAAAATAAAAATTCAAACAAGTTCATGTGTATAGATTTTTTTTTCTTGCACGAAACACTTAAAATCTGTTGACGTTCCATTTTTTTAATAATATTACTCAAGACTTACATTACCATAATAATCATCAAACAATTCCAATCCATCGGGATAGTGAGATGTACCATTACTAGGTCACATCTTACTACTTTGAAAAGGAAAAACAAACAAAAATTCGGCTAATTACTTAGAATATAGGTTGAAAAAAGAAAAGTCAGACACTTATGGGTCTGACAGAGGGGGTGTATAAATCTATGGATGCCGGGCTATGTCAGCCCGGCACCTGACACCCAATTTTTTTTTTTTTTTAAAGAGCAAATTATCCGGTTGGCCATTAAACTTTTGCCATCGTCGAGTTTTGGTCACTCAACTATTAAAAGTCTGATTTTGGCCACTCAAATATATAAAAGCGAGACGCGAGGCCATTCTGTTAGATTTAGCCGTTAACTTCATCGATGCGTCCGTTTGCACGATTTCCAATACAAAAGGCAGGGACAATTTAGGAAGGCCTGGCTAATGCTCCTCCAGCTCAGAAGGCCTTATTAGACGGGCATAAATCTAATCTTAGAATCAAGAAATCATCGTCAGGAGCAAGAGGAGGAGGAGCCCAGAAAAAGGAGGAGGAGTTCTATGATAGGAGGAGAGGCGTGAAGAAAGCGTATGGCTTGATGTCGAAGAGTCTTGAATTGGAGAAACCTAATCAAGCCACGCCATCATGTGAAATGAATAGACCATGTATTTCGCTTGCGGTGAATGGCAGAAGGAAGTCATTTTGCTGCTCGCAAGCTGAGTTGGCTGACTTCTTTTGTTGCACCGGCGTCAAGGTTGTGGCTGTTGACATGCCGTCCTTTATGCAGATTCATGCTGTCGATTGTGCCAGAAAAGCTCGTGATAGCTTGGAAAAATTCACTTCCAAGACTCTTGCTTTTACCCTCAAAAAGGTACTCCTGCCTGCTATAGCATCTGTCAAAAGAGCAATCAGTAATCATTGTGGGCTTTTTGGTTTAGGTTCTGTGATGTGGGGCTTTCCTTTTTTTGTTTGTTTTTTTTTTTTCCCTTTTGGGGGATCAATTCGCTTGCTGATCAGCAGGCACGCTGGTTCTTGAATTGGTTAGTCTCAGGGACAATTTAGGACCTGAGAGTAGCATTCACGCTACTCTCCTCACTACCCCAGCTAGTCCGCTCCCACTACCACTACTCCCCTTCTTCCTCCACCCCCTCTTCCTACACAGAGTGGAGATCCGCCAGAGCCACCTACTACGCCGTCGCGGAACCGGGAGACCCGGTTGGTGGGGCTTGTGGTTATGGGGACCTGGAGAAAATGGGATACGGGAAAGCCACAGCTGCACGCAGTACAGTCCTGTTTGAAAAGGGTCAGATCTATGGAGCTTGCTTTCAAGTTAGGTGTGTTGAGGACCTGAGATGGTGTATTCCTGGGACTTCCATTATTGTTACTGCGATTAACTTTTGTGCTTTTGTGCTCCGAATTATGGGTTTGAAGTTGATGGTGGAGGACATTGTAATTTTCCTAATGCACATTTTGTACTTCCCATTGAAGCTTTTGAGAAAATTGCCATTTGGAAAGCTTCCAATATGCCCCTTCAGTATCGCAGGTATTGAGTTTGTGTGCTTATTCTTTAGCTGAATTCTCCTTTTCTTTCCTGTTGTTTTTTTTTTTCTCTGAGCTAGAGTTACTCGTGTAATGGTATATTTGTAGCTGCATCTATTTTTTCAGGCCTATTCTGTAAATAATTTTTTTAAAATTTTATAAATAGTTGGTAAAGTAATCTTTATTAGCTTTTTACAACAAAAAGAAGAAGGTCTATTTTCAACTTCCTAAATTGACCCTGTTTTTTGTATTGGAAATCGTGTAAACGGACGCACCCATGAAGTTAACGGCTAAATCTAATAGAATGGCCTCGCGTCTCGCTTTTATATATTTGAGTGGCCAAAACCAGACTTTTAATAGCTGAGTGACCAAAACTCGACGATGGCAAAAGTTTAATGGTCAACCGGATAATTTGCTCTTTTTTAAAAAGACCCAAGGGTGCCGGACTGACATAGTCCGGTACCTGACACAAACCTTTAAAAAAAAGAAAAAAAAAAAGATGGCACAGCCCGGCATCTGACACAAAATATTTTTCCCCAAAGTCGAACAACTGAAATAGCCTCCCAAAAAATGAGCTTTTGACCATAAGGGATTACTTGAATAATATCACTTCTTTGGCGTTTTATTCTTCTAAATATCCCTATATGCACTTAACTATTACGCAGCCATGGAGTTTCGTAAAGAAATTTCTCAAGGTCTATTAAATAACAACAAATAATAACAAATAACATCAAATAATGCATTATAATTAAATAATTAAATCATTTATAATAAATTAATGAATATTTAATAAATAACAAATTAAACCTAATTCATCACCTTAATTAAATGCATTTAATCGAACCTCTTAAAACACGGTACATGCTTAATTGAATTAGTTTAGTGATAGAATTAGTTTAAGTAGTTTAATTAGTTGTTTAAATTTGTTTAATGGATTAATTTAAAGAGACTAATTAAATGAATTTAGATGTAATTTACGTAGTATTGAATTATGATTATGAAAACTTGTTAATTAGTTCGGGTTATTTAAGTAATTGAAAGAATTGGCATAGTTAATAAATTGAATACATAAAATTGATGTATTTAGCATAACTTAATTAACGATATTAGCGTTATTAGTTTAATGCAATTCACTTTATTATGCAAATTAGTTGATAATTAGTTTATGTTATTTAGTATATGATTAGTTTAATTATTTTAGTGGATTAATTAGTTTAATTAATTATGGAATTAATTAATTTTAAGAGGTTGGATTAAATGAATTTAGATGTATCTGGTGAGGTTAATTAATTGAATGAATTTTTGTATTGAGTTTTGATTAAGATAGCCATTTAGTCGAGGCAATTTAAGTATTTGAAATAATACCCATGCTAATAAAATAAATACATAAAATTAATGTATTAGCATAGCTTAATTTCGACACTAGCGATATTAGTTTAATGTAATTCACTTTATTTGTTAAGTTAGTTGATAATTAGTTTATGTTATTTAGTATATGATTAGTTTAATTAGTTTAGTGGATTAATTAGTTTAATTAATTGAATGAATTAATTTTAAGAGGTTCGATTAAATGCATTTAATTAAGGTGATGAATTAGGTTTAATTTGTTATTTATTAAATATTCATTAATTTATTATAAATGATTTAATTATTTAATTATAATGCATTATTTGATGTTATTTGTTATTATTTGTTGTTATTTAATAGACCTTGAGGAATTTCTTTACGAAACTCCATGGCTGCGTAATAGTTAAGTGCATATAGGGATATTTAGAAGAATAAAACGCCAAAGAAGTGATATTATTCAAGTAATCCCTTATGGCCAAAAGCTCATTTTTTTGGGAGGCTATTTCAGTTTGTCGACTTTGGGGAAAAATATCTTGTGTCAGGTGCCGGGCAGTGTCATCTTTTTTTTTTTAAAAAAAAATGTTTGTGTCAGCAGCCCGGCACCCATGGGTCTTTTTAAAAAAAAAAAAAATTTGGGTGTCAGCAGCCCGACACCTATAGATTTATACACCCCCCTCTGTCAGACCCATAAGTGTCTGACTTTTCTTTTTTCAACCTATATTCTAAGTAATTAGCCCAAAAATTCTGTGAACCAAAACGCGTTCTTTCCTAGGAATTGCATGGATGAGTAAAACCCGACTTTTAGCTTGTGGGTTTGACAAGATCACGACTTCTATCCGACTGCATAGAATTCTCACGTCAAAAAACATGCAAACGCCGCCGTCGCGTGTGCAAAATTCATCACAGAAGCTCCAGAATGACAGGATGAGTCATACTTGAGCAGCAAAACAAATAAAATTGGGTTTGAGAAAGGAATTATTATGAAGAAAGTTATGTTGAATTCAAAGCCACAATTGTGGACTTTGACAATTTTTCCACAGCTCACAATTGTGAACTTTGGTGGCAGAAATCTTCATCCCACATCGATGGGTGTATAAATTGGAGAAGGATTTGAGAGCTATAAATAAGCTCTCAAACCTTCCCAATTAACTGTACCAAACACCAACAAAAGAATTACACCAAAAAGGATTTTGTAATTCTTTCTTCTCCCAAAATTTATAATAGCGGGTCGCTTGAGTGGTGCTCAGAGATTAGACAAAATTGGCCGAACTCCGTTATCAATTTTCGAGTGCGTTTTTTCCTTTTTCTCTTTTATTTATTCCGCATTTATTTAGTAGTTTCTTTTCAATTGTAGTATAGTATTCAATATATTTGTCTGGTTTATTTGTAGTGTTTTATAAGGTTCATTTAGGTGCATTTTCTTATTCGTGTGTACATATTATTTATGTATACACGGGTCTAGTTGTGATAATACACCATGCACGTAAATTCTGTCTCGGAGACTTGATTTTAAGTGGGATCGCTTGTGACCCCTCCAGTCTTTCCTGAGAATTTACTTGGAATGGTAATTCTGTTTAAGGAGATTGTTTTAACGATTGTAATTCTATTTAAAGAGATTGTTTTAACGATATTTCTTGAGAATTACTGAATCGATTTAAATCACTAGTTGAATTTTTGAGTGAAAAATTACCCGGTTTTCCCAACAAGTGGTATCAGAGTTGAAGGTTCGTCCTTTGGCCTGTTTGTAATTTTTATATTGAATACTATTATTTGAATCTGTAACGGCATCAGACAATTTCACGTCAAAAATGACATCTGGGGCATCGGCTTCCTCGTCTACATGATCGAGGACTCCAATGTCAAGTTCGAAACTGGCAGTGGAGATATTTGATGGTACTGGCCATTTCGGCATGTGGCAAGGCGAGGTCATACTCCCTTTTTTAATAGGGTCTTGACATTGCCATTGAAGAAAAGAAACCAGATGACATAGAAGAGAAGAAGTGGAGTACCATAAATCAGTTTGCATGCGAAACTATTCGATCGTATTTGTCCAGAGAGGAAAAGTATGCTTTAAAAACGAGACATCTGTATGGAAATTGTGGAGGGCATTGAAGGAGAAATTTCTGAAGAAGAGTGGTCAGAATAAACTCCTTATGAACAAGAGATTGTTCCGATTCAATTACCAACCAGGTACTACTATGAATGAACACATCACTATGTTTAATCAGTTAGTAGCAGACTTGTTAAATTTAGATGTGAAATTTGAAAATGAAGATTTGGCTTTGATGTTATTGTCATCCATTCCTGATGAATTTGAACATTTGAAAACTACGTTATTTCATGGGAAGGAGAATGTGTCTTTAGATGCTGTATGTTCTGCTTTGTATAGTCATGAATTGAGAAAACAAGATAAAATGAAAAAGAAAGTAGCTACAACAGATGAAGTGTTAGTGGCAAGAGGTCGTCAATAAAACCAATCAAAGGGGAGAAGATGAAAGTCCAAATCGAAAAGCATAGTTGCCAAAGATGAGTGTGCTTTCTGTTGTGAGAAAGGGCACTGGAAAAAAGATTGTCCAAAGCTAAAGAAGAAAGGGAAAGCTCCGCAAGACGTAAATGTTGCAGAATACAAAAGTGATGCGGAATCAGATTTCTCTTGGGCTATATCACCTTTAACATCCCATCTAGATGACTGGATTTTGGATTCAACTTATACCTACCATATGTCTTCCATGCGGGAGTGGTTCTTGGAATTTGAAGAACTTGATGGTGGAGTTGTGTACATGGAAAATGACAATCCATGTAAAACAACTGGGATAGGTTCAATCAAGCTGCGTAATCATGATGGATCCACCAGAATCCTGAATGATGTTCGGTACGTGCCGAATTTGAAGAGAAATCTCATCTCCTTGGGACTCTTAGAGTCAAAAGGCCTGGAAGTGAAGATGTGAGATGGAATTCTTAAAGTAACTTCGAGAGCACTTGTGATGTTGAAAGGTGTGAGAAAGAATAATTTGTATTACTATCAAGATAGTACAGATGTTGGGACAGCAACATCTTCCAGAAGCAAGAAGGATGCGGAGGCAATAAAGTTGTGGTACGTACGATTGGGATATGCTGGTGAAAAATCCTTGCAAAATCTTGCCAAGCAAGGATTGTTGAAAGGTACGAAAGTTTGTAAATTAGAATTTTGTGAGTATTGTGTTCTGGAAAAATAAAGAAAAGTGAAATTTGGCACTGGCATCCATAATACCAAGGGTATTTTGGATTATGTGCACTTAGATTTGTGGAGACTTGCCAAGATTTCATCCCTAGGAGGTAGGTATTATTTTGTCATTTTTGTTGATGATTTTTCCAGAAAAATTTGGGTGTTTACTGTGAAGAACAACGATGAAGTGTTAGGGATTTTCCTTAAATGGAAAGCTCAAGTTGAAAACCAGACGGAAAAAAAGATCAAGGTCCTCCGAACAGACAATGGTGGAGAATACAAGAATGATCCCTTCCAGAAGATATGCCAAGAATGCGGCATAGTTTGACACTTCACAGTTAG
Source organism: Coffea eugenioides (assembly GCF_003713205.1). Taxonomy (NCBI): domain Eukaryota; kingdom Viridiplantae; phylum Streptophyta; class Magnoliopsida; order Gentianales; family Rubiaceae; genus Coffea; species Coffea eugenioides. Next base: position 36,723,264 of record NC_040035.1, on the reverse strand, counting down.
AAAAATACCGCAGCAGAATGGGGTGTCAGAACGTATGAACAAACACTAGTGGAGAAAGTACGTTGCATGCTGTCTAATGCTGGGTTAGGCAGAAAGTTTTGGGTTGAGATTGTGACATACGCTCAACATCTCGTCAATCGCTTGCCATCATCTATAATAGGTGGCAAGACTCCATTAGAGGTATGGTCGAAAAAACCTGCAACAGATTATGATTCTTTGCGTATTTTTGGTTCTACTGCATATTATCATGTAAATGAATCAAAATTAGATCCACGTGCAAAGAAAACTCTCTTTATGGGCTTTAATGTTGGAGTTAAGGGATACCGTTTGTGGTGTCTAGAAGCAAAGAAAACCATTATCAGCGGGGATGTTACCTTTGGCGAATCTGCCATATTGAATAAGGTAACACAAGATGGGACCAGTGGTACTCCGCAACAGGTGGAGTGTACGCCGAAACAGGTGGAGTTTGAGCAAATAATGGTGAACCCAGCAAACACCACTATCAATGACTCTCCCATGGCAAAAGAAGAATCAGATGAGGAAGAGGTTTTAACCCAATAACCTCAACAGCAGCAAGAGTCATTTGCCGTCAATAGATCAAGATGAAAAATTCAAAAACCTGCTCGTTTTGTTGACATGGTGGCCTATGCACTTCCAGTTGTTGATGATATTCCATCCACATTTTCTGAAGTAGTTCGAAGTACAGAAAATGATAGATGGAAAGAAACTATGGAAGAAGAGATGCAATCTCTTCAGAAGAACAAAACATGAAAATTGACACAACTACCAAAGGGTAAGAAGGCAATTGATGCAAATGAATATTTGCAAAGAAAGAAGGATTTTCTGACAAGATTGATGTTCGCTACAAGGCAAAATTGGTGGTTAAAAACTACGCTCAGAAGGAGAGAGTTGATTATAATGAAATATTTTCTCCAGTTGTTAAACATTCCTCTATTAGAATTTTGTTGGCCTTGGTAGCACAGTTGAATTTGGAGCTAACTCAACTTGATGTGAAGACCGCGTTCCTTCACGGTGACTCGAAGGAGGAAATCTATATGTCTCAACCAAATGGATTCAAAGTTGCTGGTAAAGAAGATTGGGTTTGTAAGTTGAGCAAATCGCTGTACGGATTAAAACAATCACCGAGACAATGGTACAAACGATTTGACCAGTTCATGATGGGTCAGAAGTACACAAGAAGCAAATACAATTACTATGTATATTTGCGTAAATTACGAGATGATTCCTAAATCTACTTACTCTTGTACGTTGATGATATGCTGATAGCGTCAAAAAGTCAAGTTGAAATTGACAAAATGAAGGCTCAGTTGAGTAAAGAGTTTGAGATGAAGGATTTGGGAGAAGTCAAGAAGATTCTCGACATGAAGATAAGCAGAGATAGAACGAGAGGCAAGTTTTGTCTGACACAGAAGCAATATTTGAACAAGATACTACAACGTTTTGGTATGAATGGAGATTCAAAACCGGTCAGTACTCCGCTTGCTCCTCATTTGAAACTTAGTAGCCTATTATCTCCAACGACGGATGAAGAACGAGCATACATGACGGAAGTCCCGTATGCTAATGTAGTTGGTAGCTTGATGTATGCAATGGTGTGTACGAGACCCGACATTTCACAGGCAGTTAATGTGGTAAGTAGGTTTACGCATGATCCTAGCAAGAATCATTGGCAAACTGTGAAATGAATTCTACAGTATATCCAAGATACCGTAGATGTTGGATTTGTATTTGAGCAGGATAAATTATTTGGTCAATATATAGTTGGATATTGTGATTCTGACTATGCAGGTGATTTGGATAAGCGACGTTTTACAACTGGCTACTTGTTCACGTTTGCCAAGGTGCCAGTTAGTTAGAAGTCTACTTTGAAGTCAACAGTGGCTTTGTTTACAATAGAGGCAGAGTATATGGCAATTACTGAAGCTGTGAAGGAGGCAATTTGGCTTCAACGATTGCTTGAAGACTTGGGAGTTGGTCAAAAACACATTGACGTGTTTTGTGACAGTCGAGTGCTATTCACTTAGTAAAGAACTAGGTCTTGCACGCAAGAACGAAATACATTGATGTTCGCTATCACTTTGTGCGGGAAATTCTCGAAGAAGAGGAGATTTTTCTCCAGAAGATTCGGACTGCGGAGAATCCTGCAAACATGCTGACCAAGGTGGTTACAAGGTCCAAGTTTGAACATTTTTTAAACTTGGTTAATATCCTGCATATTTGAGGTAGCGCCTGAGGGCGCAAATTTTGGAAGTACCACTAGGACGAGTTGTTATTTTGGGTGAGAAGATTTGTATTTTTTGGAGTGGGATTAGATTTATGTCAAGGTGAAAATTTGTTGAATTCAAAACCACAATTGTGGACTTTGACAATTTTTCCACAGCTTACAATTGTGGACTTTGGTGGCAAAAATCTTCATCCCACATCGATGGGTTTATAAATTGGAGAAGGATTTGAGAGTTATAAATAAGCTCTCAAGCCTTCCCAATTAATTGTACCAAACACCAACAAAAGAATTACACCAAAAAGGATTTTGTAATTCTTTCTTCTCCCAAAATTTATAATAGCGGGTCGCTTTAGTGGTGCTCGGAGATTAGGCAAAATTGGCCGAACTCCGTTATCAATTTTCGGGTGCGTTCTTTCCTTTTCTCTTTTATTTATTCCGCATTTATTTAGTAGTTTCTTTTCAATTGTAGTATAGTATTCAATATATTTGTCGGGTTTATTTGTAGTGTTTTATACGGTTTATTTGGGTGTATTTTCTTATTCGTGTGTACATATTATTTATGTATACACAGGTCTAGTTGTGATAATATATCGTGCACGTAAATTCTGTCTAGGAGACTGGATTTTAAGTGGGACCGCTTGTGACCCCTCTAGCCTTTTCCTGGGAATTTACTTGGAATGATAATTCTGTCTAAGAAGATTTTTTTAGCGATCTTTCCTGGAAATTACTGAATCGATTTAGATCACTAGTTGAATTTTTGAGTGAAAAATTACACGGTTTCCCCAACAAGTTAATCATGATACTTTTTATTAGTTTAATTTCTTATATACCCACAAATTTTTGTCCAATTTTCAATAAGCATGATAAATTTTATTAGTTCAATTTGTTGGTCAAGAGTAGATGATTTAGTCGATTCATCATATGTTCTATAATTTGTTTTTTGTCCTTGTTAATGAACAATATTGTGGTTGAATTGAACATGTAGGATTTTTTTTTTAAGTTTCATTTTGTTCTGGACTGAGTCACCGTGAGAAGGGAACAAAACATATTGTTGCTGTTTGTAATTTATCATTCATTAACTTTCTTCAAGGGTGATAAATCTCCAATTATTAACCGACTCTTTAGCTATTCCTCCTAGTTCGGATGATCTCGAAAGCATTGGACCTTAGGGGGAGAGTACAAATGGGGCGGCCTATTTTCTCCATTTTCTTGATTTTGACTACTGTAACATTTCTTGCCTCAGTTGGGATGTTTGTGGCTCTGTTGCAAAAAACTCATTACAATTCATTACTGGTGGAACCTTATTTTCACTATCTCTCAGCTTTGGGTTTTCAGCTGGAGTCATACTGCCAAGTCTGGATGTTTTGTATACACTGATCTCATAGTTTCTCGTATACATTGATCTCATTCTGTGATTTTGTGCAAATGCTGAGGTTACGTCTGCAAAATACCAGTTCCGCTCAGAGATTAATTCGAGTATGATCTCTGATCATCCTAGCCATCAAAAAACCAGAGATCTTAGAATATTGCTGGCACATTCTTGCAACTTACTTTACCTTTGTTGCTTCTCTTGCAATTTTGATTTTTCTAGACCTTGTTAAAAAGTTATCAACTTACTAGAGGAACCAGGCTGTGCAAGGCACAGCTTTGGCCCTCCTAAAATACTGATCATTGGAAAAGCATATATAACAATTCTAGTTACAAAATAGGTACATAATATCATAATTACCATTCATAGATAGTTGTCAACAATTTCAGTAGCAGTTACACACCTTCCAGTACAATAAGTCCCAAGTAGAGATACATAATGCATGCTAATAGTTACATAATATCATATATTAGGATTCATTAACTTCTAGTCATAGCAAGAATGTTAATGGATTCTAATATGATGGCAAAAGATAGCATGCTAAAAGTTCAGTAGCATCCATGATGAACAAAAGGATGAACAAAAGAGGATATGAAGCTGTGTGACTGCTTCATTTTGCAGATTCACGTGGCTTCTTGAGAGGGCTCATATGAGCAGATTTTGAAGATGCAGGCTTGTTGTCTTCAGGACCATTTTTTCCAGCAATTAAGAGAACAGCTTCAATGGTTGTCTTCTCAGCAGTAGGTGGAGTTTCAAAAGTTAAGCTTCTTTTTGCAGCAATGTTTGAAGAGGCTGGCTTATCTGCATTATCAGACTTGCGCTCAATTGAATCTAGGATCATTTTCTAAAGAGGCTACCTCAAAAAGATGGTTTGTTTGAGATGTTTTGGCCTGTGATCTCACACTCATTTGTGTAGGATAGTCTGTCAGGTTGGAAGTGTGCCTCCCTGTAAACTGGAATAGTGCAGGCGTACACACTTGTATATTACTCAAATTTACAGGTGGCGAGGGAGATGTAATAGCAGAAGACAAAGTTCCTACACTATGACTTTTTATTGCTCTATCTAACCGTTTCTTTTTCCATCTAAGAACTGCATTTTTTCTACAATCTTTTTTCCTCATCATTTGACCCACATCAAACTGAGAATCACAGTAGGAACATCATCAAGATTTTCTTTGGCCATAGAGTCCATGACAAAAAAAGAAGACTACTATCCAAGGCTTTCTATATGGAACAGACATTCATTCTCATCATGTGAAGGCTTTTATTCTTCATAACAGAAAGAAAATCATTAACTATATCATGTATCTCACAATCATGTAATAATGAAACAGATAGCAATTAATATGCCTGAAGCTTAAAATTTTTTAACATGAGACATATAACCTGTAATATAATCAACAGCAGATAAATCCAAATCTTTTAGACAAAAAAAAAGCAGCACCAAAATTTAGTTTCTTAGACAAACCTGAGAGTTGTATATGCCAACTTGTTGGAGCAAAAGATGCACAGCAAATAGAATAGACAGCTTCAGTTGAAGAAACAGGTCGACATTTTGTAAGCATAGGCTAAAACAAAAAAGGCAAAATCAGTATAAGAAAAGGAAGAATAAAGATTCACAATGAAAAAGAAAATTGAAGAATCACAGTAGCAGCGCTAGACACCATTTTCATAACTCGATAAAACTTATTGTTTAGTTATGATCTAGAAGTATAAAAATATGTTTTCAAGTAAAGTAAGTACATTGTTAGAAGAAAATCAACCAAATTAATAAATAATGGTCTTATAACTCTCATTATTGATCCGTTTACTATTCTGTTAAGTTTTATTGTTAGTGAAAACATAGTCAAACGATCTGAGCCTAAAACATTGTCTAGATAAACTGTTTACTAATATTGTTATATAATGGTGAAAACCAGAAAAAAAAAAAACTTGATCCTATAAGGTTATGAAGACATGTCTATCTGTGGTAGAAGTGATAGTTTGTAGATTTAGAGACTCTGAGGTCAGGGCATTTATGAACCATTAACATATTCTTAGTGACAATTTTAGTCTTTATTGTTGATAGGAAGTCAACGTGGCCATGGTCTCCTATATCCCTGTATATGGCTGAAGTTGCAGCTGTTTCCTAAGTTGCTATAATACATGGCTTCTACATGGATGTTTAGTTAATTAATAAGCAGACTGATAAATCTGTTTTTTAAGGAGAGAAAAAGTGCAATGAAAAATAATTAAGTATACAGGTTCTTCATGGATCATAATCTTAAGTGACTGTAGTTTCTGCAGTAGTATTTTTCATTTATAATATATGTAGTTTTTGCACCATAACCTACCAAAATTTGATTTACAAAAAATTTCTTGAAAGAGAACGAAAATTTGTCAACAAATATTGAAAAAGCAACATCCTTTTTTTCAGGAAAAAACAAAAGTATCAATTCCAATGTCTTAAATAAAGTCAAGAGGTTGATATCAATGGCAAGAAGTGAACTTTATCTAAAAGAAACTGATAATCAAGATATCTAAGCTTCTAAATTGGCCGAAAATGAAAACTCAAAAAGCTAATTGAACAGCTAACCCAAACACAACTGCAAAAGGAACAAAAAAGAATGCAAGCAATGCAAATTAAATAGGAAAAAGAAAAGAAGAAAAAACCTGATTAAGTGAAGTATTAGATTGAATTACAGATCGAATTACAGGAGCAAAAAAAACCGTTTGAAGTATTACAAATGAAAAGGACCCTTACCAAAGCTAGAGGCAGAAGAAGCTCCCAAGCGCAAGGTCTTCAGAGAAAGAAATACACCCTTTATATGGGCACTTCCCTTTCTTTTCCTTTTTAAAACCTAAAAACCTAAATTACTACTCACTTAATGTCTGTCACATCAAATCCCTGAAAATATGATTTAGAATTATGGAGTTCATGGGAAAATTGGATGGCTGCAAAACCAATTTCAGTACAAATGAAAGAAATCAAACGGCTGGCCACTTTTGTGGGGAAAAATCCCTGAATTTTGGGGAAAAAGAAGACACCTAATCTCTGAGGGATTTCAGGCCTTCCATGCTTCCAAGTACAATAAGCATGTGAAGGAGCCATCTCTGTTACAGGAAGTGAAGAATACTTGCTGGTACTCTCACCCGAAGAAGAAGAAAAGAAGAGATGCTGGTTTCTTGTCTGAAGTGTTGGAAATGAAATGGGCCGGTTGTCTGAACACTTGAAATGAAATGGGTCCCATTGGCTCTAATCAACCTAAGGTAGACTAAGTGCTTAGGAAAGTTGCCAAGCCGTGTGTTCTTAGCTGATGTGTCGCTTTGTGGTTCGTGAAAAAGTTGTAGTCCTCCTCCTCCACGTGGTGGATGCCTGCTTTGTGATGTTGGTTGTGTTTTGACTAAATAGATTGTGTGTGTTTTGACGGGCTGTGTTTTGACTGCTTGCATGGAACCGAAAAAAGGATAACCTGCTTGTATGGAACACAAGCAATGGGTTATAGTGGTCATAATTATAATAGCTGATAATGATGCTACTGTCCTTCCAATTTTACCTAATGTCAGGTTTTTGGTGAGATTAGAGTGTGTATTTGGTCAATGTGACAGCTCATTAAGTTACCTATTTACCCTTGTTTTAAATGTTTATTTACATTGTCTTTTTGTGAGTTGCCTTAGTTTAGTTGTGATTGGGTTATAGATGTCAAAATAACGCTTAGTTACTGTGCACTTTTTAGAACAGGCCTCTGTTCTTTGCCTCTGCTGGTTATCAACGTCCTCCTTCCGTGCGCTACCGTCTATACCGTCTGTCCTGCATTCTGCAGCTGCTATCATGCTTAGTGGTTGGCTTCCGCATTCGGTCACCATTTTCCCTCTCTCGTTCTGTTGTTTCATTTCATCATCAACTATAAGGTTGGTTTGCTCATTTTTTCCCTTTGCTGGTTCCTCTGTTCTTTTGAATCCTTCGTTTCTGTTCGGCAGTCTCGCGATAATTGTCTGGGTCAGTTTTTTGCTTATCGATTTATATGTTTTTTTGCTATTTATGTTTATGAGCTGTGGCAGCATTAGCTATTTTAATCACTGACTTTGTTGTTTTTTCCCCTTTTCCCTGCTAATAAATGCTGCTGTATATATGCCTTTGGTTTCCTGGTAAGGTCATTGTTTTAAAAAAAAAAATTCCCGCCTTTCTATTTTGCTCTCTCCAGTATCTCACCTTTCTGTTGTTGTCGTTTTTTCCATCTTTTGCAGCTTTATTTGATGTCCGTGTTTTCGGATTTTTGCTGCCATTTTCGGCCTGCTGGGGAGCCCGCTGTGGACCTGACCTTGTGCTATATCTTATGCCAGCAATTTCCTTGCAGGTCAGATGCTTGTTTTGTGGTTTTGTTTTCCTCTTCATTCCTTGTGCCTGCATTAGTTCATCGCTGTTTTTTCCCTCTTTCCTGGTCATTCCGCACTTCATGTATTTTCTCCAACATGCATGGCTTCTTCGCATCTTTTTGCTTCGTTCATCGAATTAATTCGAGTTGTATCTGCTTCCTCAAAAATTTAAAAAAAAAACCTTTTAGACCATAGGAAAAAAGACGGCTACAATGACAGAGCAGTACAAATTCTACCATGCAAAAGAAGCAGCTCCTCTGGCTATCACTCGACAGATTTCTACAGCCTATGGAATCCCAAATTGAATAAACAATGCACAGACAAATCAAACCATAGGCAAACAGAAGCCAACCTGACTATCACTCTCAAAATTCTTTTTTTAAGCATTGTCACTAGGAAAGCGCATGTTGCATTCTTAGCCTTAATCAAACACCCTTTACATGCCAAGAAAAGTCAAAATCAGTCACGTAATACTCTGAACATACCCTTTACTTGCGCTATACACTGAAATCTAACTTCTGAGTTTACATGCCACAGCTAATTCAAAAGGCCATTTGCACATTGAGGAAAATTGAACTACTGATTAGTCATGCATGCACCAATCGCGTGAGGCTAGAGTTGCTCTTAATACTTACACTTCTGATGCTTTCTGAACAGAATAGAACTATTAGAGCTATTTAAGCAATCTTATAACTTACAAATCCACAGCCTAGATTTACTAATTCAAATCCAGCAGGCAGAGCACTGAGAAAATAAACCAACATCATGCATGCAACCAGCTTCACCGCTAAACAATAAGTGATATTGTACAGTCCAAAGCTAAACTCAAATACTAAAACCATTAAAACTCCCTAATAAAATCACCGACAGAGATAGAGAGAGCAAAGAAAAATATAAAAGTCTTAGGACTTTAATGATCATTAAACACACGCAGTGCTTTAAGCACTATGTAGGATGAGTAGTGATTCAACTATCAGCATTCTGACCTTCCAACCACATGTAGCGTGAGATGCTTTGTGATGTAGCTTCTAAGTCCGTAGGGAGGGTTCTTTGAATGAGCTCATGCTTTCAACAATAAGCATCCCACACTATTTGAGCATATGAATTCACGTGTGTTGTGTTCTTTCTTTTGGATTCTACAATGTTCTTTTATGCTCATTCTTGGTTCTTACAAAGTCATCGTGTTTGGATTCTTCAATTCTTTGGATTTTTCATGGTTTGGTTAGTATTTTTCTCTGTTGCAACTTGGTACTGTGGTTGCTGTTCTAGCAGGCCTTCATCGCTTGCTTGTATAATTTCTTATACCCTGTTCTTTATAGCAGCTCACGCGTTTTGAGCTTTTCCCTTTACGTTCTACTATGCTCTTTTATACTTATTGTCAGTTCTTACAAGGGCATCATATCTGAATTGTTACTCCTTAGTTTTTTTTTTTTGAGATGGATAAAAATGCTATGCGCCGGAAGCGTTATGCAGAAATGTCACCCACTGCCAAGGCTGCACTTTCACGTCGGAGGCGTGAGGCCAGGCTTCTTAAGAAAAAGGATGACTCATCGCGCTCTTACCTTCGTACCGTGCCACTTGGGCATGTTGAAACTGGTGTTTGTTTCTCTAATTCAGCTCCTACGCGTAACGACTCGTTAGCAGCTTGTCATGGTCAGGTTGTCGATAGTCGTTCTGTTGCGCTTCAAGAATCGTTGAACTATACGTCTGCCGCTATGCCTGCCTCGCTCTGTCTATCTAGTCAAGCTTGTTCCTCTCCTATTGTCCCACATTTAGTGCAATATAGTTTGGATTCTGAAGGTATATATACCATGGCACTATTTTAGTTACCTGCCCCAAACCCATTTATAGTTATTTCATTGTTCTCCCCATGTCTGCATCTTGGCCTGCCTTCATTTTCTGTGTGCTCTTCTGATGCAAACTAGCCCATCTATTTGTACACTTTGCAGCCCGTCTCCTGAATCGTACACCTCACTGTTGGCAAGCTGACCCACAAAGTAGTTCTCCAAAACAGAAGGAGCCGGGCTCTCCCTCCCCTCATCTTTCAGCTACTGTTCAACCTTCTTCTCTCATTCATGAGAATGCCTTATCTAAAGCATTGGATCATCCTCCACATAACATTGTTATAGCCTCGAGCCAGGAACAGCAAACTTCTGATGCTCTGAGTAGAAATGCACATAATACCTCCACATCTGTTAACAATTTAATGATTGAAATTCTAAGTCCCCTGGATGCAGCTCCTTCAAATCACTTCTCCAGAAACTGTGTTCCTCCTTCTACTACATTAAATCTCCCATCTAAAAGTACCTGCCAGTGTACAGGTATTGCAGTACTTAGAAATAGTTTCCCTTGTGTTTCTTCTTCACTTCCACTATTGCCATCTTCTGTCTGCTATTTCTATATGCATAACACCATCTATATCTCTGTCTCGCTACAGCTTCATGCAGTGGCAGAATTCCGCGTAGAAAACGTCCCCCACGAAATTGTTCTGACAAAAAGAAAAAAACTGAACTTCTGGGATCCCATTGTTTACCTCATGACCCTATGCATGGGTCAAATCTTAAGTCCCTTGACTCTTCCAGTACTTCATGCTCAGGCCACTTAATTGAGCAGTTTCCATCTTCTTCTATTTCATTCAGTCCTCGGTCTTTTTGCTCTACTCAGCCTACAGGTATTACTTGTTCATTTTGTTGATCCTTTTTCTTCCCTTTCGTTTTCAACCTGTACCTTTTACAAAAAAAAAATAATATCTCTCTTCTAAAGCAATACTTTGCGTTATGCCCGGCTTATTAGAATTTGCGCTCCTGCACTTATAGATGCCCTGTTTCTTTAAGAACAAACAGTTGTTCCTTCTAAAAAAAATTACAACGGTTTGCCAGGCAACACGAATGCTACCAGCAAATCATCTCGTCCTCATATTGGTGTTACAGCTGCTACAACGAATCTTTCAAACGTTATATTGACAACAAGGAGGCAATCAGGTTGCCCTTTCTTTGTTTGTCATATTTGTGACCTTTCCCCCTCGTATTCCCTTCATTCTGTGCTTCTTTCAGATTTCCTTGCGAACATCATTCCCATTATATAGCTTAAATTGCAGGGACACTTACTGAACGCCGTCGTTCAAAAAAATCTAGGATTGATGAAATTGCTAAAGAGTCTTTGTTGCTCCCTGATGCTCTTGATTGTCAGTATTGTGGAGCTAAAAGATTCTATTTGGAACCCCCTAGCTTTTGCTGCTCCCAAGGAGAAATTTCTATTGTTGCTCCTCCAATGCCTTACGCTCTAAAGCGTCTATTCATAGGAGATGATGAAGAATGTGAGCATTTTAGGAAATTATCTCGCACCTATAACAATAATGTGTCTTTCACTTCATTTGCTGCAAAGTATGATCCAGAATTGACAAGGAATACAAAGGGAGTATATACATTTCGTGTCCAGGGGCAGGTTTATCATTTTTTGAATAGTTTATCACAGCCTGATGATAGACCCTGTGGAATCCACCTCTACTTTTTTGATACCGATGAAGACTTAATCAGGCGAGTCGCTGCTTCTGACAAGCTTCGCGAGAGCACTTTGAAGCTTTTGATGGACATACTTTCTAATAATCCTTATGCTAGATTCTTTAAGGACCTAAGTGATGTCCCAGATCTTGAAAAGCATAGTGTTGTCCTTAACTGCTTTCCTGGCCTTGACCAGCGCATTTATAATCTTCCTTCTGCTTCTCAAGTCGCTGCTATATGGACTGAAAATGATGATGAATCAGTCGATAGGTAACCGCATATTCTCGTATATAGCCGATCAAATATTGCTCACAAGGTCCAGCATTATTATGCTTGTTATGATCCTTTGCAGTATCCTCTCTTATTTCTGCGTGGTGAATCTGGATGGCACCATGGAATTAAACGAGCTTATAAAAGAAAACGAACTGATCATTCCTTTGATGAAGAGGTTATCATTGATCCCTCTTCTGTGCATGAACCATCTGAACTTATGGATTTAGAAAAAAGAGGCAAGTACATGTCCTACATTTTATAGTTTTTCAGCTTACCGGTTACGAAATAAACTTCTGTTTACGTGTAGATTTTTTTCATTTCCTATAGCTGCTGATCGTGGAAAGAAGGATGAGCATACTGTATCGGCTAGAGAGTATTACTGCTATAGGTTCCAGATCAGGAAGAATGACGAATCTATGCTATTGCATACTCTTAGATTGCTGCAGCAATTTTCAGTTGATTCCTATGTCAAAATTGAAACATCACGCCTGGATTTTCAGCGCAAGAGGCAAAATGATATTCGGACAGAAATCCTTCAAGGAGTGCTAGATAGTGTTTCCATTGGTCAAAGCGAAGGCTTAAAAGTTGGCCGAAAAGTGATATTACCAGCTTCTTTTATCGGTGGCCCAAGAGATATGAGGCGCCGATATCTTGATGCAATGGCATTGGTACAAAAATATGGAAAGCCGGATATTTTCCTGACCATGACATGTAATCCAATGTGGAAAGAGATTCAAGATAATCTGCAATTTAAAGAAAAACTTCAGGATAGGCCAGATCTTTTGTCTAGAGTGTTTAGAGCAAAATTTGAAATGCTTAAGGCTGAACTTTTAGACAAGAAAATTTTTGGAGAAGTCGCTGCATGCGTTTATGTTATTGAATTTCAAAAACGGGGCTTTCCTCATGCTCACTTATTATTAATCTTGAAGCCGCAATTTAAATTGCTTAATCCTGAGTCATACGATAGAATAGTTTCTGCTGAGCTTCCTGATCCTAAGCAGTTCCCTCATTTGTATTCTCTTGTTCTTAAGCACATGGTTCATGGACCTTGCGGGCACATGGGTAAGAATAGCCCTTGTATGAAAGATGGTAGCTGTAAAAATCATTATCCAAAAAACTTCTGTGAACATACAACTCATGCCGAAGACAGCTATCCATACTATAGGCGGCGGAATGATGGCAGCAAAATAACTGTTCGCAGGTTTGAGCTTGACAATAGATGGATCATTCCTTATAACCCATATCTTTTGGCCTTGTTTGATTGCCACATGAATGTGGAAATCTGTTCCACTTTGAAGCTGGTTAAGTATTTGTACAAGTACATCTTCAAAGGACACGATCTTATCAGCTTCAAAATTATATCTGACGATTCCCGTGCCGATGTCGATGAGATTAGAGAATTCCAGCAGGGAAGATGGATTTCGCCCCCCGAGGCTTTTTGGCGCATCTTTGAATTTAGGCTAAACGAGATGACTCCAGCTGTCTATACTCTACAGGTTCACCTACCTGGCCAGCAACTCATCACTTTCAACAAAAACTCGGACCTTTTACAGCTGATGAGGAAAATTGATTTCTCAAAAACCATGTTGACTGAGTTCTTCAAAATGAACAAAACAAATGAAAGGGCTGAAACCTTGAAGTGCTTTTATAGAGAATTTCCAGAGCATTTTGTTTGGTCTTTTAAATATAAAGCTTGGACTGAGAGAAAGCGTAAGAAAGCCATTGGAAGGCTAGTGACAATCAGCCCTCATGAAGGTGAGAGATACTACCTTAGACTACTGCTCACTCATGTTCGAGCACCTACGTCATTTGATGACCTCTTAACTATTAGTGGCCAGAAAATGGATTGCTTTAGAGCTGCTGCTTTGGCCCTTGGGCTTTTACAGTCCGATACATATCTACAAGACACTCTTGAAGAAGCAGCTCTTTTTCAAATGCCATCCTCTTTGAGACTCTTATTTGCTACTATTCTTGTTCATTGTTCTCCGACAGATCCTCGATTTCTTTGGAACAAATTTCAGCTAGAACTCTCTGCAGATTACCACCGATCTCACCACCTCTGTTTTTATACGGCTGAAGAAATTAGAAATAAGGCCCTGCAGGAAATTAAAAAAATGGTCGAACAAATGGGTAAGAGTTTTGCTGACTACCATCTAACTACAGACATTCCACCAGCTGTTCACTATGATAAGCTAACAAAGGAGATTGAATGTGAAAGAAATATTGAAGTTCTAGCAGAGGATCTAATAATGTCTTCGAGGTTAAATATTGAACAACAGCATGCCTATGATTTAATTCTGCAGTCAGTTTTCTCTCCCATTGGCCAGAGTTTTTTTGTTGATGGCCCTGGGGGAACTGGTAAGACTTTCTTATATCGGTCCCTTCTAGCTACTTTGAGATCCCAAGGCCACATTGCTATTGCAGTTGCAACGTCGGGTGTCGCAGCGTCTATTCTTCCAGGAGGAAGAACGGCCCACTCTAGATTCAAGATGCCACTAGATTTTTCTAGAAATAAAACCTGCCAGATTAGTAAACAGGGCAGTGTTGCAAGATTGCTTTTTCAATCAAGGTTAATCTTGTGGGACGAGGCTTCAATGGCAAAACGAGAAATTGTTGAAGCCTTTGATGGTTTGCTTAGGGATATAATGGACTGTGACCTTCCATTTGGAGGAAAAGTAGTTGTTTTCGGTGGCGACTTCCGTCAAACTTTGCCGGTTATCAAACAGGCAACAAAACAGACTCTTATCGAATCCAGTCTTCCTAACTCTCCTTTGTGGCCTAAGCTCCAGAAGCTGCATTTGACACAAAATATGCGAGCCATCTTAGATCCAGCGTTCTCAGAATTCTTATTAAGAATAGGTGAAGGAAGAGAGCCTGTTGATATAGATGGCGAAATAACCTTATCTTCTGAGATGGTCATTCCTTATACTGACAAAGAGAAATCTTTGAACAGGTTAAAGAATTTGGCCTTTTGAATGCTAATTTTATCAAGCCTTTCTTCTATACTTCAATATTTATATATTCTCACTTAGATTTGTTACGAACAGGTTGCTGGAATTTGTTTTTCCAGATTTAACAGCCTATTTAAAAGATCCTTATAGTATGATCAATAGATGTGTCCTTGCACCAAAAAATACCTCAGTTGATGAAATAAATGACATGCTAATCAGAAGATTTCCTGGGAATCTTCATGTGTATGTCAGTTCTGATAGAACTGTTGATCCACGCCATCAAGGAGACTATGAAGATTTCTTGAATTCTCAAAATCCAAAAGGCCTTCCTCCTCACAAACTGGTGCTCAAAGAAAACTGTCCAATCATGCTTATGAGAAACCTCAACCCTACTGAAGGATTATGCAATGGTACACGACTCATTTGCAGAGAGCTAAGACAGAATACTATCTGTGCAGAGATAGCTTTTGGCCAACATCAAGGGAAAAGAATCTTTCTTCCTAAAATTCCTATGCAAGTATCTGATAATGACAAGAATGGCCTGCCGTTTATAAGGACACAATTTCCTGTTCGTGTCTGTTTTGCCTTGACAATAAACAAATCCCAAGGTCAAACACTAGATTATGTTGGAATCTACCTCCGTGAGCCAGTTTTTTCTCACGGTCAACTATATGTTGCTTTATCTAGAGTTAAAACTTCTGCAGCAGTCAAAGTCCTTATCCTGCCTGGAACTTTTGATGGCATAAAAACTGATTGCAAGACTAGGAATGTTGTCTTTGAAGAAATACTTCACCTCACTGCATGATATTTCTACATGTTAGAGTTATTTCCATTTAAGGTTTGTTAGCCATAATTATTATTCTATTGTTATGATGCCTGCAATACCGTTCTTAATTTATACTAACATTTGATAGATTTTTCCTTGATTTTTTCCCATGTAGCATGGACAAGTTCTTATCCATAAAAGAAATTATACCTGATATGCAAGAGTGGTCATGCAAAGTTATTGTTCAGGAAAAACAACAGGTTACCCAATCACTGTCGACACCGACAAAGAAACAAAAGTTTATTTTTGTTGATGAATAGGTAAACAAGTACAACCTCTGCATTTAATCTTTCTTTATTTTTTGTTCATGCAGAGGTAGATAAATACAACCGCTGCATTCAATCTTTCTGTTTATATTACGTTCATATTCACAACTGATTCATTCTGAAACATTTTCTTTTATGAAATAGGAATCAAAGGTTGAAGGCATTATTTTCAACCATGATATTCCTAGGGTCGGACCACTCTTGCAGGTCTACAAAAAGTACAGAATTTCGAATGCTCTGGTTAGACCAATCCACCCAAAATATCAGACGGCTGAACTGAAAGTACAATGGATCATCACAAGTAAAACTGTTATTGAACAGGATCCTGATGATGAAGATATGATGCCTGTGAAATTTAACTGCACTCAATTCACAGACTTGGCACAGTTCATGGATCATAGGGATAAATCTGTCGGTATGTATGTTGTGTATTACACATATATCATGAATTTCAACTCAGAAAATCTTTTACAAGATCATTTCGCTTTGCCAGATGTCCTTGGAATAGTTATTGAGGCACAGGACACAAGAATCATTAATAAAGATTTCAAAGAATCTGTTGTCCAAAAATTCATCCTTGTCAATGAACAGTAATGTTTCTTTCTGCTGCTCTCCAAACTCTTACTTAGTTCTCTCCTCATTTTCTGTATATCCTTTGTATGTCTTGACAACTGCTTATTGTCGTCTTGTTAGATCACAGGCTGTCATACTTTCGATGTGGGATGATTTCATCAGGAATGAAGGACAACAAATAATAGCTGAATTACACAACTACCCTGTCATCATATGTCGCAGATTGAAAGTTAGCAACTATAACGGTAATTTTACCTCTATACATCTTTATTTTAATTTTCATTTGCATACAAAATTTATTCATTCTTAATCTTATAGGAGTTACACTGTCAACATGGTTTGATTCTGCAATCCTCGTTGACCCTCCTGTGCAACAAGCAAGAGAATTAAAGAACTGGTACTGATTGATTATTTATATCACATAAGCAATCAATCATCTATGATCACTTCCTTCCATTACTTTTTTCCATTTCCTCTATCATAGGGCGATGAGAAATACCAAGCTACTTGCAGCAATCGTTGATCAAAAAAGCTATATTAAGTATAACCCTGACATATCTGTGAAATCAGATCAGAAAATGACTTTAATTTCAAATGTCAGGCCATCACAAAAGGTTCCATGCTTTTTCGCCTATTCTGTCATTAACTATCGATTTGCATATTAATATATGGGTTAACGCTGTGCCTTTCATTGCTGTGTTTTTAGAATGTATGGGTTAAAGCAAGGTTCTCTTTTCAGCACATATTCCAGAAATACTGGTATATGAGCTGTAAAAAATGCTGTCGGGGCACTGCTGCTGCAAATGGAGTTATTTTTATGTGCAACACATGCAAAGAAAAGCATCCTGCTCAGCCTAGGTAGTTACTTTGAAAGTCATTAACGTATCAGTTATGCTAGTCCATTATTTAACTCTTCTTTAATAGACATGCCTCCCTGAAATTTACATACATCTATAGGTGTCGCTTTGATATGGATTTATGTGATGATTCTGGTACGATCACAGCTTCTGTCTTTGGAGAACAAGCCGAAAAGCTGCTAACCTTCACTGCTTTTGAAATAATGGACCATTTTAGGCAGGCATGTTGTCCTTTAAAATACTGACTGCCACATTATTATTATTTCCATTTAACACTTAATGCAACAGACGTCTCCATTCTGCATATAATCCTTATCTGTTTACTTATTCTTCTCCTATACATTTTCCTTCCATAGAACATTGAACTCCCTCTGGAGGTTGTCCATAAGGAGCTGGAGTCAAAGTGGTTTCTGGTACATATAAAACCAGTGCAGACTCAGATGGCTGATGCAAAGCAACGCTATACAATTATCTACTTTTCTGAAGTTCTCAATGCTGAATCCAAAAATGCTGAATCCAAAAATGCTACTTTGTTAATTGACCTACAGCCTGACACTGCTGACACCATTACTTCAGGTATCAGGAGTTGAAACGTTACCTTATACATCACCTTTTTTGTTAACATAAGCTTTATTTCCTTCCCAATCCAAAAAATTATAGCTCATAAACATTAGTTCAAAAACTCCTTTGTTCTTCTGCCTCTACTAGACAATTGAATAGATACTTATCTATGATTGTTAGATATAGCCTATATAAACAGCTATTACTATTTTGCCTTTATTAACAAAATTCATTTTGCTACAGTCACTGCACCTGTTAAAGAAACCAAGCCAGCTTCGAAGACTAGAAAATGTCTAACTGAAAAATTTGATGCCTTAGCTGATGGAAGCAATAACACTCCCCAGGCTGTCACTGAAGGCTCCAAGAAGAAGGCGAAGCTCATTTAAACTGCTGTCATTTTATTTTTGTGTAAAAAACCCCCAAATACCAAGCAATATTGTATGTTGCTATCAATCAGTTTTTGTTCATCACATTATTCTGCTCGAGAAACCATGCTACCTATGCTTTACCCCCTTCTCTTGAGCTTTATTTTATTTAGTACTTTATTTCCCTAGGGGAACTATGCTACCAGTACTTGATTGCTTTTGTTGAAACTTGCAACTCAAATTAAAAGACCTCTGTGTCTTGTTCTGTTGCTCTTTTGACTAGACATTTTACTTCCATTTACCTTTTCCCAGCTATTCAATCCTTATATTTCTATGAGATGCTCGTTACCCTCTAGTTACACCAGAATGCTTTGGTCATAATTTTACTCTAAAGCTATCCACTTCGGCATTAATTATTCAATGTACATAACAGATATAGTATTAATTACAATATATCTGTTTTGCTGTGATAAACAGACATCACTCAGTAGTATAAATATACCAATCTATTCCGTTTTCCATTCCTTGTTTGTATCTACATGCCTTTGCTTTCTTAACTGAACACATCAAGCAGCAGATTTGCTCCTCACTACACCAACAGGTTTTTGTTGCTGATCCCTTTCAGTATGCGTTCATAACTCAAACTTATGCACCTACACTCACCAACTGCACTCATATTTATTACTTTTACTTCCCTAACTCTATGCAGCGCTCTATTATTAACAATATCTCGTCCATTCACCTTAACAGCTTCATGGCTGAAACATCTATTGTTTCTATGAATTACTCTCACATCGCAAGCAATGCTCCACAAACATATTGCTTTCTTATTAGGTGCAAAAACAGAGGACAGGTAATAATATTTTTCTCCAATGTAATAGCTTTTTTATGGGTTACTCTTGCAGTTGTGTTTAGAAATGACCTCTCTTTTTATGCACCATGCAGCCTCTGCCTCATGAATTTCAAATATTGCTCAGCCAACACGATGACACTAAAATCACCTTCAGGCATGGATTGCAGCGATGGACAGTCTCAGTCAGAAATAACTGCTTTGAAGAAGGATGGGTAGAATATTGTCATGAAAACATGATCACAGAACATCATATGCTATTACTTCGGCATGCTGGAGATTTAATTTTTGATGCGATTCATTTCTGTGAACTAAAAAAGCAAGTCTACCTCCGATCGACAGTTTCCCTACCCAATCTTTTGCATCAGCAAAGCAGTATAGGTTCACACGTTATTTTTGCCATTCTAATTTAAAAGTATTATTATACCAGTTACTGCATCTTACAACATCATTCTTTCATCTTGACAGATCCTGCATTTTTATCACTTCGCCAACAAATTGTTTCCTCATCGCTAAGTCTGGATTTCTCTCAAGATTTGTCAAATTCAATATGTTTTTATCAAACATTTGATTCAGCATATCCCAGTTCCTTGGTAATCATCTGTTCTACCCACCATTTCTAGAAAGGTTTCATCCGGTACAATAATTTACCCTCCTTCACAAACTAACCTACATTCTCTTATTTGTAGAAACTCCCTCGGTTCGTTGATCACTTTTTAAATGGTGAGAGAACTCCAAATATAGTTCTAAAAACTGGCCGCAACATCACTGAAGTTGGAATCAAGCGCAACCACCTCAAACGAAATTGGAGAAAGTTTGTTCTGGACCATCATCTCCAACATAATGACACACTTGTCTTCATTCCAGAGTCACAGACAAGCTTTGCTGTTTTAATCTTTAATAGTGATGGAATTGAGAAAATTTTCCCTTGGTACAATACCTTCCTGCTGTATTTTTATGGTGCCCGAATATCCACTTACATATGTACTACTCCATTAAATGTATAATCAGCTTATTCGTAGCATGCTTCTCGACAACGAAACTGCTGTTGCTTATTTTGACTACCATACATATCCAACAATTTATTCTGCCAAGGAATATATTCCCTTACTGCAAAAGCTTATTAGATTCCTGACAATGCAAAGCCTTATCTCAACCAAACATCACGGATGACCCAACACTGATCAGCCAAGCTTTTCTTTTCTGCCTGAAATATTCCTTCACTGTACATTACATTTGCATTACTTATTTCTATGTTTCAGTACAACTTCATCAATTTAAACGAGCTCCCTTCTTTTAATTAATTTAAATTATGGTTTTTACTAATACACTATGACAAATATTACAAATTCTCCACTTGATATATACAATTATGGCCCCTGCTTAGTGTTCCTTTTCATATAGTTTAGCATTGGCATCCACAACCATCTCACGTTGCACCAAATTATTTTAGATCAAAAGTTCAAAGCTAGTGGCACACAATATCCCACCTCCCTGCATTATTACTCGCATTTTTATTACCTACCACGCTACAAATCATTTACCCTTTCTCTGCTTGAAAGTAAACTTAGTCTCTTCTCCAAATAGCCACAACGCTCAATCATCTCTTCAAATTACATCCTGTTACAAAATACCCCAAAAATGAAAACTGGTAGCATTCCTTTGTCTGCTGTTCACCCATCCTTGAAAGACTGGGGAGTTATTGTCCAGGCAATTGAAGCAACTCATATGAAGTATTGCTCAATCCTTCACCAACATTATCAAACATTTGTGCTTGCTGACGCAGAGGTGATATATATATAAGTCTTCCTTTTTCCTTCCAATCATAAAATTAAATTCTACTGCAGTTTAATACTTCCTAATCACAGGGTACTACAGTTGAAATGCATGTTCCTCAAAACATTCTCGATCAAAAACCACAATTCCTTGTACCGTTTAAAAAATACTACATCTCTAAAGCTTTTATTTCTCTGCCAAACACTCCTACTGCCATCAGCGAATATCCATTTCATTTCCTTGCTACTGAAGATACTTTAGTTGAAGAAATTCAAGAGCCTGGTCAGCCTTCTCTTCCTCTTCATTTCCAGCTACGTTCTTTCTATGCTTTAGCCGCAATTGCTGACACTAATGAGCTTATAAGTAAGTTAACGCTCATACCATGCAATATCTTTTCCAGCTAGCAAGAAACCCCTAGCATACTGATTTTTTTAAAAAAACTTCCTTAGATGTCATGGCAATTGTGCTACATGCTTTACCTGTCAAAAGTATCACTTCTCAGGGGAAAACGTCGATTGCTCGAGACTATGTCATTGCCGATCAAGAGTAATAATCTTACCTACTAATTCATTTAGTTCTTCCGTACACCATATATCCAAATAAACGCTTCGGACAAATATTTATTCTTCCTGTTTTGCTAGCATGAGACCATTCATCCTAACTTTGAAGAATGACTTCGAAGAAATCAACGGTCCTGCAATTGCAGCTGCTCAGAACCATTTTCCTATCATCATTGCCATAAGAATCAAAGTCACAACACAGAACTGTAACCAAATAGCTACTATTTATTATTTAAAAAACAGCTACGCATTTATTAGCTGAAAATCTTCTTTACTCTTCTTATACTTGATGTTTTCTTCCTTTTCCCCCCTTAAATCCCAGATCTTAGTCTTTCAACTCAAGATACGACCACTATTTTGATAGCTCCAATCGTGCAACAAGCAACCGATCTGCATCACTGGTCAGACAACTCACTGCACGCTCTCCATTCCATCATTCCAGTTATTCTCTTCCAGCTTAACTTTTCCTTTCTTATTTTAGGTATCGTCACAACACGCCTCAGCTAGCACAGATGGTCCATGAGCACAGTTATGCTAATCCGCACATCCTTTTTCCTCCCCCTCATTACAGTCAAATCCATGACATAGCCGCTCTGCTTCACTTCGTAAAATTCTTATACTACTGACCAATTTCACATCTAAACTTCTTTATTATATTTCCTGTTACCATTTCCCACTTTCTTCTTCTATTACTTTTATTTTATAGAAGCCAAAGACCGCATGGATTAAAGGTGTCGTCGAACTTGATTGTAAACCTCAAGATTTAACCTATATAGCTTGTCCCAATTGTTATCATCCAGACAGTTGTATAGATGAGCGAAAAATTATCTGCAAATACTGTCAAGCTAATGTTGATCTCCAACCCAGGTGCATATACTTATAAATAAGGTACATTGTTTTTATTAATCAATCTAAACTTCCACTGTCAAATCATCCACTTATTAATTCCAGGGCTTGTATTTCAATTTGGATCACGGATTCAACTGGCACTCTATGTCTTACTGCTATGGCCTCTGAAGCCGAAAAGCTAGCTCAATTCTCAACTGCTGAGCTATACTATTTGCAAACAGAAGTAATTATCAATTTTCTTTTATACCCTACTTGTTTAACTCTCTTTTTCCCAACAACTTAGGTTCCTTTCTTACTTTTTTCGCACCAGAACATAAATATGGCTCAACATCTTCAAGCAATTCTCCACGGAAAAATCCTTACATGCTACGTCAAGCCATCTACTTCAAAGTTCAGAATGCTACGGCGCTCAGCTTATGAAATAATCACTTCCTACACTTTAGATGAAGTTCACAACATTGACAACCTCAACATCAATAATCTCAACATTAATGACTGAAGACCTGCTTCTTTTGTTTGTTAAATCATGCCTTTTCCAATCAACAAACTACGCTCATTACTTGTGATGTTTTTTAACTTATATGTTAACTATACTGTTTCTTGCCATTTCACATTTTGTCTATTTCTACATTCCAATTCCTTATTACTTTACTTAGCAGCACTGGGCATGCCAATATCTGAAGGCCACACCGCGCTTACGCGCGGTGTACACCTCCTAGTACAATGTAAAGGGTAATGGAATGTCTCGTTGCTGGTTCCGTTGCTTTCTTGTGTGCCTTTGTTCCATTGTTGTTCTCATTTAAAAAAATCTAGCCAAGTGTCAAATAAGTAACAAGCCACTTGTCAAAAAGAGAGCTGCTACAGAGACCACCACTCTCTTTTTATTATACTTGAGGGATTTGTTTGGGCAAAATACACTTTACCCCATGTGATTTAACGATTTTCCACATAATCCCCCTATGATTTCAAAAGCTAGACATAGGCCCCCTCATGATTTGAATTAAAGTGTCAAAATGATGAAATTTGTATTCTATAATAGAGTCCGCTAAAATTTCAAAAGTACCTCTATGTAAAGTTAAAAATTATTTATTAATCACAGGGGATTATGTATATATTTTGAAAATTATAAGTGAATTATATGGTAAAACACTAAACCATAAGGGAGTTACATGGTAAAACATAAAATCATATGGAGTTAGAGTGTCATATAAATTATATTTATATATTTTGGTCACTTCAATCACTTTAGTTTTTAAACAAGGGTAATTTCAATTATAAAGGGGTTATATATAACTTTTGAAACTATATGAAAGTTATGTGAAAAATCGCTAAATCACATGAGGATAAAGTGTATTTTGGGCTATTTATTTAGTTATAAGCCCAAGAGGATTAATAAAGCATTGAGAAGGATATGTACCTACGGAATGGCCACAGATGAGAATCGAGTTTATCTTCTGTTACTGGTGGATCAACTTAGTGATCGTTTAGAGCTTGCTGTCGATTCTGTGGAAGGTCAGTCCACGGCAGTTCAGCATTCTGATGAGTGGACGATTGCTTCTGATTCCGAAGTGGATATTTTCGTCAAGTATTCTATCTGAAATGAGGAAACTTTCTCAAAAAAATTAGGTTTTGACTCTTGATCATGTTGATCCTTTGTTGCTGGCTGACGCTCAGGCCCACTCGGCTGTTATGGAATGATTGCAATAACTTTATTCAATAATTATTTTGATTCATGTCTCGAATAGTGTAACCTTTATCACTATTGTTGTTATAATTAATGTAAAGATATAATAATTATTGATATTTTTAATATTAATGTAAGAGTATTTTAGAAAAACGGTAGGCTAAATTTATTCTTCCAATAAAATCAACTAATTTTTCTTAAATTGCATAAAAAAAATCAAAACTATTAAAGTGAAACCAATGGAGTATAGAGTAGGAGGTGATTGATTCTCCCGTTAATTGCTTCAATTAGCAAAGTAACAACTTGACCGAGCGGGGCTTCAGAAAATTTCAAAAGTTCCCATAATAAATTGCAAGTGGGGCCAAAGTAGAATAAATTAGATCTTTGAAGGGAAAGGAGCTAAAGTAGTCAAAAAATTGACTTGCTTTCTCAAGCTATGATGGTCGATTAGAAGAATAAAAGTGCTCAATATAAACCACAAAGAAAAAGGTGTTTTTCCGGATAAATATGGTGCTAGAAGCATCAAGCCTCCTCGAATTTCGAAAGTGGAATGAAGGGGCTAAAATCTTGTAGTACTCTGTGACTATAGCCATTGAGGAATCAGCAAAATGCCAAACAAACTACAATTCGGAGCTCGATCTTGGCTCGTGAGTTCAAACAAATAATTTGAACTTGACTCGAACCCAGCAACTCGAGTTCGATCAAAATTGAAGTGGAGTTAAACTGAGTTAAACTATTGATTGAGTTATTCGCGACGTCGATGCGGGTAGCTTGAATCTTCTGCACCCGTACTCCTGATTGAGCAGGCTCTCGGCCAATCTTTGCTCCATTCCATTATAACTTGGCAGGAGACATAATTCAGCAAACTCTCAGCAGTAAAGTACATATATTGCAAGAAACAGTGCCTCCATTACACTTTCACTACCGGATCACCCTAGCTAAGAACTTGATTGGAAGGTTCAACGAAATTGTCGGATGGCCCAGTATGGCAGAATTCAAAAGGAAAAGGCTAACAATGTGCTTTTCTTTTGAATCCAACACTTCTAATACCACTATTAGATTAAATCCACCGCAAGTAGAGTCAAAATCAATAATTACAATTACAAATACAAATGGTGACTAATTAAAGAATACTGGATACTTCACGAAACAACTTTACTGGAACACTCAAGATCAAAATTAGGCCATATATATGTTCCCTTGCAAATCTGACAGGGTTCAGCACCCACATTTTCTCACACTTTTGCTGTAAAAGTAGACACTTTGCAATTGCTCCATTGCAATAAATGAGATTAATCAAAATCACTCTAATGGCAATGTTGCATTATTCAATTAATAACACTTTCTCCCCTGAAGTTGGGCCTCAATAACACTTTAACACTAATACTTTGTACATCGACACTTATAGCCTGCCATAAACTTTTTAACGGGTCAAAATAATCTCATATTCTGCATGACGAAATTTTGTGTAACATATATAACACAATTTCAAACTTAGCAAATTGTTTTTTTTTCCTTCAAACATTGACTAAAGCCTACTCGAACACAATGTAGAAATGCACGTTTTGTGTAATATTGCTTCAAGGTAGGAGAAACTCAATTTCAGCAATCACAATAATTAGAAAAGATACATAGATGTCAACGCAGCTCGAAGTGATAATCAGAATTGTCATTGCAGTGCTTATTTCAGAAGAAAGAAAATTATTCGACAAGGTGAAAATGTGGTAACAAAAGCACCAGTTCATACCTCATCAACTTCATGACAAGAATATTCAAGGGATGTTTCAACTACAAGGTTAGTGAGAATTTTGATATACCAATTCATTGATCATTTAGAGGAAGAAAGTGGCCTGCATTTTATATCACCAATAATAAGATTTTTTTTATAAGACCTGCGTTTTTTTGTAAGACATAACGAATAAAAACGAAAGGAGCATAAAGACAGATACAAACCGACGAATTACATAATCGCTAAAACATGCTTTCTTATTAACATCACAACCAGCAACAGAGGAAGTCGAAATATCACTATCACAACCATTAAGGATATTGCACAAGACTGTTCATAGTCAGAGTAGAGTTGTCATCCCTTGCAAGTTTGAGACTCTTCGCACTCCAGGGCGGTCGCCCACTTGGGCAGCCTGCGCATTTTGTCGGCGGAAACCCTGTCGTGGAAGATTGATTGGAAGAGGCTGCAACTTTGACTTTAAAACTGATAGTAACAATATTAAGATCCTGAAAGCTATCGGGAAGTGAGACAATTCCCAGCATGGACAGGGATCTTGCCAGTAGAAGTTCAGAATGCAGAATGTTCAAAGTCGTAGATGTTCTCTAGTAACATAATCATTACCAATATGGGCTCTATTTTTACGCCGTAGAGCACCCAGGTTATTTGCAATGCGTAAAAGACGGCAGTAGGGCACAACCATGGCTATACAGAGAACAATACCAGCAATTGATTCTGGTGATTTCGGTGATATAATCCCCAATGACATTCCGCCGATGGATGAAAAAATAAGGCAGACCAGCCGCACGTAAAATACCCCGCGAAGCAGCGTGGAGATAGCTGCAAGAGAGGTAACGAAACCTATTGTGTTGAGGAAATAAAGAAACGGGAACCCTTTCGACTCCATTTGTACTTCTCCTGCGGCGTCGCTGGTGTATATAGTTGTCTTCTTGCTGGCAAAATTTGAACTAGAAGAAATATTGCAAGAATTGTTGCTAAACAAAATGGTGTCACCTCCTGATGAAACTCCACCTGGAGGGCTTAGGATAGTTTGATAGCTAGCTGCAAAAAAAACTAAAGCAACCATAAGGATGGCATTTCGCATCTCACTTGACAAGCCATCAAAACAACCATCAGGATCTGCACTTAGCTCGAGAAATGTATTGGTGAATCTTGCCTTTGAACTCCGAATATGGGCAAAAGTATGAAGTGGACGTAGAGATGAAGATGTTTTCGCACCTGCATTACTTAAAATTTTGCCAATCTTCTCATCACCTGTGTTTGGCAGTCCCATGAAAGTATCAAGACATGTGAAACCTTCTAAATTCTTCTCATTTATTCTCACTTTTTTGATTAGCAACCTGATAACCTGAAGAAGTGACCAAGATGTCGATAAAATTAGCTACTTAAATGCTTATTGTACAAACTGCATATAGGCAGTTTTTAGATATCGTGCTTATAACCTTCTTGCCCAAAAAAAAAAAATTACAGCAAAACTCCCAATGTATATGAAGAGTTGCTATTTGATCACATCAATTGCAACATAATTTTGTGAAGTTGCTATTTGATCATATTAATTGTAACATTATTTGGTGAAGCGAATTGTCACCGACAAAATTTCAAGCTACAAAACGATGAACGTTCAAGTGTATAGCAAAATTATGAAGAAACATACTAAACCGCTAAGAGTTGGAGACCTACAAGAGGACCAAACTTAATTAAAATGGTGCTCAATAGAACCTATGCTGGATGTTTGGTCGAATTTCAAATGGGCCAAATTTGAGGAATTACACCAAAATATGAGTAATTATTATTTAAACGAATGAACTTTTTTTTGGGTAAGTTAAGCTAATGAACTTTGCTTCTAAAATATGCACAAAAGTCAAAAAGACTTGCATAGTTATCATATTTAATTAATAAGTGTAAAAGAAAAAAAAATTAGGAAAAAGATTTCTTGCCTCAAAGTTGTTTGTAGAGGCTGCAATATGCAAGGCAGTATCTCCATTCTCATCTGTCCAGTTCAAGATGCGTTCCTTATTATTTCTCTTGACCCAACTCAAGAGCACCTGTAAAGCTCTGACATTCATATTTCTCACAGCAATATGAACAGCCGTTTCTCCACGAATAGTCAAATCTTGAGTGGACTCCGGGCAAGCCTCTAGAAATTCAGCCAAAAGCTCAGCGTCGCCCACTTCAGCTACATAGTGCAATGGCGTGAACCTCTCTCTTCCTTTGACGCGAATGAACTGAGGATCGTGCTTAATGAGCCGTTTAACTGTTTGGGTTTTTCCATGTCTCAGTGCCAAGTCCAGTGGACTATACCCGTCCGGGTTGAGCTTCGTGCTGAAAGAGGGCTTTAAGCTTAGGACTTCAATGGCAAAGTGGGTGGAGCCAGCAGCTGCTGCTATGTGTGCAGGCGTATGCACAAATGATGGCTCATCATATTTATCCAGAAGGGTTGGATCCTGCGGGAGTAAATCATATAAGGCGTTTATGTCTCCTGATTGAGCGGCCTCAGCCAGTGTCTGCTCCATAACTTGCTTTGAGACTTAATTCGGCAATTTTTCACCACATATTTATAAGCCACGGATAATACTTCTATATTGCACAACTTCATCGCCCTAGCTAAGAAACTTGCTTGGAAGGTTCACTGACATTCCTTGGCATTTTACACAATCCCAATCCAATGTTTCCTTTTTCCAAGTCTTACCTAATCCAATATTATATTGTGACAGGTCGTCAGCCTGTGACATAATAATAATAAATATAGAACCTAGCTACCACTAAAAGCAGTCAATAATTAATCCTAGGTACTGGAGCAGGGACTCTAGGTGTGCAATGGGTTACTTGATTCACCCTGTTCCCGAAGAGTTTGCTTAACCCGATATACCAGAATTAATTAGTTGGCAGAAATTACTGAATAGTAGACAGTGGCAAGTAGGGTCGTCTCCTCAGGGACTGGAGATATCTGTCTCTTTTAAAATCCAATTGATAAGGGGGGATTTCACCGGAATGAAACTAAAAACAATTAAACAATTTTGACTAAAATGAATAAATAACTAGCACAAGTATAGCAGGAATTTAATCAGGAATAAATAAATTCTAGCCAAGGATACAACTACTCAGGCACAGTCCAATCATCCGATCATTGATGCAAGAGATGTTCACTTAATGTATTAATAGGCTAGTTATAGTCTGACGACCAATTTTTCCTTAAATTATTGATAACCAAGGTACGACCGTTGATTACCCCTAATCAGCAAATACTCCTAGGTACGACCATAGGAAGTAATTTTCCAATTGCATTAATAACTAGAAAAACCTAGCCCTAATCAATAACACGCTACGAGGGTTATTTAAATTAGATCGCACGTTCCCCTAATGTGTAAACACACCAGTCGCCACTAATATTAATCAATCAAACAATTACGGATTTAATTGACCAAATTGGCACGAGATTAATAAATCACATTGAACATCGGGCCCTTGACATCCAATTAATAAAATAATCCCATGAAAATTCAAGCAGACAACGTGCAAATATTAATAAATAAAGGAACACGTGAAAACTAATTAGATCTCACAGATTTTCGGGACTGCGCCGTCGAGTTGACCCTTGACTAGATGGAAGGCTTAGCCACGCCGCATAATGAAATCACCACACGAATTAATAAATTGCAAAGGCATTGCATTTTCTATTAGGAAGCAAGGAATAAAAGGTGTTTTTCCCGTTGGGGAATATTGTCGAACACCTGGCGTGTGTCAGAGGCCAGTCAGGAGAAGAAAAGAAAAACTAAAGACTAGGCTAAAAACTAAACTAAAAGATAAACTAAAACTAGAGATGTCTTCCTTCCCTACGTTATCCCTATTTAAGAGACAAAAGAAAGATAGACTAAAGCTATCTAGGTGGTCCCCATACATGTGGACAAAGCCTCCCAAGTCCTTCTTGTTCCAAGTCTCTTTACGTAGCTTTCTTTGAAGAGCCCAAATGACTTATAACTTTGTGGTCCCCACCAATCCAAGGGCCCAAGGATTGAAGCCCTTGGAAGTCTTCATATTCTCCATAAAATCCCTCCTTTTTGATAGTTTTATGCTTCATTCCTGAAATTAAGTCCAGATACCAAATGTGAGTAAATATCAGCAATTAACACAAAATTTATCAGGGATACAAGGGGAAATAAATAATAAAATTACTAACAAATTATACCCTATCAATTCCCCCCACACCTGAATCATGCTTGCCCTCAAGCATAATTATCTCAGAAGTACAATCAAGATACGAAGCAATTTACAGCAGTTCATACCAAAAACGGCACTCCAAATTCCCCAATAACTTCATCGAAATCAAAATATGCCAAATCAACAATGCTCACAGTTCAAAGTGCACTCATTCACTCCGAAGTGTATATGATATATATATAAGATGGCTCTCAAATCAACACAATAGAATGACACTACCATAAGCTTGCTCATATATCATATCTCCACCACTTACTTATGAATTTAAATGCAGCAATCAAGGGACTTTGCAAGGTTGTAATAGGGCTAGGGTGAGAAGGTAGGATAAAAAGGAGTCAAAAGGGTGTAAAGGTATAAAGAAAGTGCTCAGAAACTCACTACACAGATTCTTGCACATTGGGAACTTCAAGGCATCTCAACCATCACACGAGTAGAGTAAATTGGCACTTGCCACGACCTTCGACTTTTCCTTTCTCCTCTTTTTTCTATTTTTTTTCGTTTTCTTTTTTTTTCAACAACTCCCAACCAGCACCATAAGAATCAACTTTACTCGTTGCTTTCTTGCATTTTGCCTTCTTCCCACGTCTTTTTCCTTTTCTCTTTTTGTGGGTTTTTTTTTTTTTTTATATAAATTGCAAATGCATTGCGTTTTCTGTTCCACAATTCTGTATAATGAAATCAAAGCACTTCTTCACACGAGGTTCAGAAAGAAAGTCTAAACAGAGGTTTCGCGGCTAAGAGCTGGGGTCTCAAGCAAAGAATAGGAGTTAAGGCTCAACTTGGCTCCCTAATGGTAGTAAATAATCCAAGGGTTGGTTTTAAGAAAGTCTGAAAATGGCTCATTCCTAGGTGCCCTATCATTTCAACGCATTAAACTCATTTAAATGTGGTCTTGACATGCATAATCGAGCAAGTTCTAGAATGACAGACCATGTGCAATAACCACTCCAACAAACGAAAAATTAGGCCCAAAAATCGCACAAGTGGTCAAAATTTATGTCAAGTTCAGCATATTAATCAATCAATTCAGCATCGAGGAAAAATGGAGCACCCCATGGCATGAACTTGCTATTTATACTCATATCTCAATTGCATTCATCACAGTCTAAAGAAGAGAGCTACTAAGGCAAGGAAAATGCACATAAAACAGCTCAAAGCACAACTAATGCATAATTAACCCTCCCCCACACCTAAACCTTTCATTGTCCTCAATGGAAGCGGATAAAGATGAAATAAAGCGATAAAGGCAATAACACTTCCCTTAATACGGCGGAGGGCAGAGGTGAACTAAGGTTGTGGAGGGCACGGTGGGCGGAAACCCACGTGGTGGAGGTATTGTGCTAAATTCTGGGCCATGCCGGCCATTTGGCCCTCCATCCGATCCATACGAGTGCCCATGTGCTGCATCTGGAACCGAAGAGCTGCAAGCTGGCTATCGACGGAGGAAGATGGTGGAGGTGCCGAAGAGGATGGTCCGGGGGCATCCGTAGAAGGACCACCAGCCTTCGGGTCAGCGGTTTTGGAAGCTCTGCGCTTTGGAGGAACGGAGATTGGCCCCGGGGGAGCAAACTGAAAAATGCCCGCCACCTGTCTCACAAGGCCCATTTTTTCCAAACAAACCAAATCGAGGGGTTCCATAGTACAAGCACGATGCAAGTTATGATTATTTAAGTCCAAAACCCCAAGATTTACAGCCAATTGAGTGATAAATGATCCTAAGATTAATGGCTTATTTTTCTTACTTAGCACAGTTCGGAGGTGGAGGGCGAACCAGCTACCCAAATTGACCCTAGTCCGAGTGACCATGCACCAAATGAAGAAGAACTCGGGTTTGGTCAGAGTACCCGAGCTATCCTTCCTACCTGAGAAACTATAGGCCATGAATCTATGTAAATAACGGTAGGCGGCGCTCTTAAGATAAGAAGCCTTAGACTGACTGGGGTCATAGCAGTGTCGGTCAACCGACAACTCTCCCCATTAATCAAGGTAATGAGAGAAAAATGGCTCCGTGTACTCGCACGCACTGTGCATATATTCCTCGCTCTGGGAGTAGGGAATATCAATGAACCCAAGAGCCAAATTAAATTCAGTGATAGATTGGGTGAACTCGCTACCCATTAATCTAAACCTCACTACCCCAGGAGTGGTAACGGAGAATTCATCAGGAATATTAAACTCAAAAGTAGCATAAAATTCCCACGTCAGTTCAGTGAAAGCAGGTAAAACGATAGAAGCATAGCGGGTCCAGCCTACGTTAGTCAAGTGCTGCGTGACCTCATCCCTCAGGTTTAGCATATCAAGTGTAGGGCCATGAATGTATTTACAAGGAATAATCTTCCTAGTGCAAGCCGAGGCATACCGCTCTTTGTCGGCAGCCCGGGTGAAGGTCAAATTGCAGCCAAAGTGGGCCGGAGAGGAGATGTGAACCTCCCTATTCCGTCCAAGGCGGGTACGAGGCCCTCCAGGCCCAGTCGATGGGGCAGGTCCCCCTAAGGGGACCGTAGGCTGAGGGGTGGATGTGGATGGCTTTTTCTTGCCTTTAGTTTTGGGTTTGGTCATTGGGGATTGGAAAAGAGGGTAAAGACAAGGTGAAGTTGGGTAAAATGGAGCGGTGGTTAATCAACAAAGTGAGGGGTCCCCAAACACAGCTCCAAACACCAACAATTGAACAAATAGCAACTAAACAGCCCAAAAATCAAATAAGTAGATAAACAATAAAAACTTCACCCAAAAACTAATTAAACGTGGAAACAACAAGAATTGCCCCGATTACTTCAGGTTCTACCCCAAAATTGAACAAATAGTCGTCAACCAACCATAGTTGATATCACAGCACTCAAATCAACCACAAAATATCTGGCATCAGCTAACAATTTAAAAATCTGTCCTCTGCTAGAAAATCAACATTCTGGCCTCAGCTAAGAAATTAAAATCTGGCATCAGCTAATAAAAGCTAGTAATCTGGCCTCAGCTACTCAGTGACAGAAAATTAAAGAAAGAAATCACCAGGGGGATAACTGGGAGTTGCTATGGTTGGAAAAGAAAAAATAACCGCAGGTGGCACTAGAGGAGGAAGAAGGCGGAGCGCGGTTGCTCCTCTGGTCGCGCGCCCGGAGGCCGCGCGGCTGGCTGCGGTCGTTGGCGCGACTGGGTTCGGCTGCTGGGGAGGCGCGGTTGGCCGCAAGCTTCTAGCTCGCGCGCTGGTGAAGTTGCGTGGCCACTGCTGGGCGCGCAGTAGGCGAGCTGCGCGCGCGGACTGCAGTCCGCGACTGGAGCTGCTGGTTGCGGCTGGCTTTCGCTGGCGGCATGAGGCAAGCAGTGGCGGCGGATCTGGCGGCGTGCCAAGCGGACAGGGAGAAAGGGGAGGGAGAGCTCGTGGACGGCTGGTGACTGCGCAAGGCGGGAGGCGCACGGTCGAGCTACTGGCGGCGGCAGATCCAGGAGCTGTGGGCGGCGCGCGGCGGGTTGGAACTGGGAGGCGGCGTGCGCAGAGGAGAAGTAGAGGAGAAGCAAGAAAAAAGAAAGAAAAAGAAAGAAAGAAAGAAAAAAGAAAGAAAAGAAGAAGTAGGCTACGGTTTTTTTTCCTTCTTTTTGAATAAGTGCAATTTCGTCTTTTTGCCCCCTTTTTTTTTTTTTTTTTTTTTTTTTAATAAAGAACTCCTGTCTTAGGCGTGGGCACGTCTAACTGCTATAGAGTCCGCAGATTCTGAACGAAAATTTCTTTCCCTCAGGCGTGACCACCTGCCGTGGGCACGTCTAACTGCTATAGAGTCCGCAGATCCTGAACGAAAATCTCTTTCCCTCAGGCGTGACCACCTGGCGCGGGCACGTCTAACTGCTAATTTCCTGCCACCAAACATCAAACTATTAATTGACACTAACACTTAACTAAACTTCAAAAATGCATGAAAACTGAAACAAATAGTCTTGGGTTGCCTCCCAAAAGCGCCTTTCTTTAACGTCTTTGGCTAGACGATGTCCACAACTTTGCTTAAACGAAGCAAGTAAGTTCGTCCAAGTGCATCATCTCCACCCGCTCAATTGGAAAACCTTCATAATATGGCTTGAGACGGTGACCATTCACTACAAATTTTTTCTCTGTCCTTAGACTCTGGATCTCCACTGCACCATAATCAAAGACATTAGTTACCTCAAAGGGACCGATCCACCGAGAACGTAACTTACCCGGAAATAACTTCAATTTTGAGTGGTACAGTAGAACTTTTTGCCCACATTCGAACGTCTTCCTAGAGACCTGCTGGTCATGAAAAATCTTGTTTTTCTCCTTATAAATCACAGCATTCTCGTAGGCTTCATTGCGAATCTCCTCCAATTCTTGTAACTGTAGCTTCCTTTGAATTCCGCCCTCTTCGATATCCATGTTGCATTGCTTGACCGCCCAAAATGCTCTATGCTCGAACTCGACAGGGAGGTGGCATGGCTTCCCAAATACCAAACGGTAAGGGGACATGCCGATTGGTGTCTTATACGCCGTTCTATATGCCCACAAGGCATCTTCAAGTCTCACACTCCAGTCCTTCCTATCAGGTCGAACCATTTTTTCCAAAATCGACTTGATCTCCCTATTCGACACCTCCGCTTGACCATTGGTCTGAGGGTGGTACGACGTTGAGACCCTGTGGAGTACACCATACTTGCGAAATAACGCAGCTATGGTTCTGTTGCAGAAGTGCGTTCCCCTATCACTGACAATAGCTCTTGGCATTCCAAATCGCACAAAAATATTAGACCTGATAAAATCTGCAACTACTTTCGAGTCATTAGTTCGAGTGGCCTTAGCCTCCACCCATTTAGACACATAATCAACTGCCAGCAAAATATACAAAAAACCAAATGAAGTAGGAAAAGGCCCCATGAAATCTATACCCCAGACATCAAAGATTTCAACAAAAATCAACGGGACTTGGGGCATATGATCCCTACGGGTTATATTACCTACCCTTTGACAGCGATCACATGACTTACAAAACACATAGGTATCCTTAAATAATGAAGGCCAATAAAATCCACTTTCTAAAACCTTATGAGCAGTCCTCTTGGGTCCAAAATGACCTCCACAGGCAAGAGTATGACAAAAAGCTAAAATCGATTGAAATTTCATTTCACTTACACATCTCCTCATCACCTGATCCGCACACCTCTTCCACAGGTACGGGTCGTCCCAGATAAAATACTTGGCGTCGCTCTTCAATTTATCCCTCTTCGATTTTGGCCAACCTGCAGGAAAATTACCAGTTACCAAATAATTGACCAGATCGGCATACCAAGGCAATTGAGAATTTAAAGAAAATAAATGCTCTTCAGGGAATGCATCCCTCAATGGTTCATTATCCTCTCCCACGGGTATACGACTCAGATGGTCAGCTACTAAATTCTCTGAGCCTCTTTTATCCCGTATCTCCAGGTCAAATTCCTGCAGTAGCAATATCCATCTGATGAGCCTCGGTTTGGCATCTTTCTTGGTCATTAGGTACCTTAATGCTGCATGGTCAGAGAATACAATTACTTTAGCACCTAGCAAATATGACCTGAATTTTTCTAAAGCAAAAATAACTGCAAGAAGCTCCTTTTCAGTAGTGGAGTAATTCAATTGGGCTCCATTCAATGCTCGGGATGCATAGTAGATGACGTGAGCTGCCTTCCCTACTCTTTGCCCCAATACAGCCCCTACGGCATGATCACTGGCATCGCACATGATCTCAAATGGTAGACTCCAGTCAGGAGGCCGGATAATTGGGGGTGAGGTCAACAATTCTTTCAACTTGTTGAAGGCTCCCTCACATTTATCATCGAATTCGAAGGTCACATCCTGTTGTAGGAGTTGGAACAACGGGGCTCCAATTTTTGAAAAATCCTTGATGAACCTTCGATAAAAAACCTGCATGTCCAAGAAAAAAACGCACCTCCCGCACATTCGCGGGGTAAGGTAATGCAGATATAATGTCTATTTTAGCCTTGTCAACCTCGATGCCCTTAGACGATACAATATGACCCAAGACTATCCCGTGTTCAACCATAAAATGACATTTTTCCCAATTAAGCACAAGATTAGTTTCTATACACCTTATCAGGATCAATCTCAGGTTATCTAGACATGTATCAAAACTATCACCATACACACTGAAATCATCCATAAAAACTTCAATAATTTTCTCCACATATTCAGAAAAAATACTTACCATACACCTCTGGAATGTTGCAGGTGCATTGCACAACCCGAATGGCATTCGTCTATAGGCAAAGGTCCCGAACGGGCACGTGAAGATTGTCTTCTCTTGATCCTCTGGTGCAATTGCTATCTGAAAATATCCTGAAAATCCATCCAAAAAGCAATAGTAAGCCCTACAAGCTAGACGTTCAACCATCTGGTCAATGAAAGGGAGAGGGAAGTGGTCCTTTTTAGTGACGGCGTTTAGCCTACGGTAGTCTATACACTGCCTCCATCCAGTGGATTTGCGCACTGGCACGAGCTCACCCGTTTGGTTGGCCTCCACCGTCACTCCGGCCTTCTTTGGGACTACCTGGACCGGACTCACCCAAGGGCTATCTGATATTGCAAAAATGATTCCCACATCTAGCAATTTCAAAATCTCTTTCTTTACAACTTCCATCATGAGGGGGTTGAGCCTCCTTTGAGCCTGCCGAACAGGTTTAGCATCCTCTTCCAGTCTAATCCGGTGCATACAGATGGCCGGGCTGATCCCTTTAATGTCTGCGATTGTCCAACCTATCGCCTCTTTATGCTCTCTAAGGACCCGGATCAGTTTCTCCTCCTGGGTTTTTGACAGTGCCGATGAGATAATCACCGGAAGTGTCTCATTGTCACCCAGATATGCATACTTCAGGTGTTCTGGTAAAGGCTTCAACTCCAAGACAGGTGCCTGCACCACAGATGGCAATACCTTCTGGTGAGGTTCGGGAGTGAAAATAGGCAAGACTTCATACCTTTTTGAGGTGGTCGGCAATGAGTGTAATGCACCTATTGTGCATTTTAGATCCTCACTCCACTCCACCTTAGGAGTTGTCTCCAACTCGAGGTGCTTGGTTAAAGCCACCTCCAGCTCATCCCTGCCAACAGTCTCAAACACTTCCTGCACTACAGGGTCAATAGCACTCACAGAGAAAACTGAGTTAAAGTTGGAATTTGAGGGGTATTTCATAGTATCAAAGATATTAAAATGCACAGTTTCCCCATCAAATTCCATGGATAAGGTACCCTTATTAACATCAATTTTTGTTTGTGCTGTGCTCATAAAGGGTCTACCTAATAACAACGGTGAGGGGTCAGGGGAGTGATCATCATCCATATCAAGTACATAAAAATCAGCTGGAAATACCAAATCATTAACTTTTACCAACACATCTTCAATCAACCCATCAGGATATGCATTAGTTCGGTCAGCTAATTGAATGATTATTCCAGTTTCTTTTAATGGACCTAACTTTAGAGAAGCATATATAGATTTAGGCATGACATTAATTGATACTCCCAAATCCAACATGGCCCTTCTAATCACAGTGTTTCCTATCCTACAGGGGATAGTAAACATTCCTGGGTCCCCGCACTTGGGTGGAAGTTTTCTCTGCAGGACCGCTGACACATTCTCCCCAACAATGACCCGTTCATCTCCCCTCAACCTCCTTCGGTTGACACACAAGTCCCTTAGGCATTTGGCATATTTTGGTACTTGTTTGATCGCGTCTAACAGGGGGATATTTATCTCAACCTTGCGGAAAACCTCCAAAATCTCCTTTTCCTTATCCTGCTTCTTTGGTTTTTCCAACCTGCTAGGAAAAGGAGGCGGGTTAGTTTTAACTGTAATTATTGGGTCAGGAAGTACCTTTAGATCTGCACCATTGCTGTCCTCCCTTTCAAGCTCATTTTCGATCTTTTCCTCATCCTTATCCTTAGGGATCACAGGTTCAGGCCCCTGAATTTCTTTCCCGCTCCTTAGGGTCATGGCGCTCACATTCTTCGGGTTCAACTCAGGTTGAGATGGCAGCTTCCCTTGGTTCTGGGAATCCAAATGGTTGATTGTTGTGGCCATTTGACTTATCTGATTCCTTATATCCTGCATTTCGAGTCCGTCCTTTGCTGATTTTGCATAATGGTTGCCTCCGTCCTTTGCTGATTTTGCGCCATGGTTGTCATCATTTGTTGATTTTGCGCCATGGTTGTCATCATTTGTTTCATCATCTCCTCCAAAGATTGACCAGAGCTTGAGGGCGGAGGTGGTCGGAGTTGGTATTGCTGCTGGTACCCTGGTGGCTTATTTGGCACAAAGTTAGACTGCCTGTTCGGTGTAAAGTTGGGTTGCCTATTCCCTCCATAACTGAGGTTGGGATGATCTCTCCACCCTGGGTTGTAGGTGCTTGAGTAAGGGTCGTATTGCTTCCTTGGAGCGGGCGCGTGGTCAGCCATGTTCACCTGTTCTGCAGTTTCTTCCTGAATCATTGGGCACATGTCTGCAGAGTGACCTATACCAGTGCAAATCCCGCATACCCTGGCTTGTGATGCATTTCTCACAGCCATTTGCCTAACAAACGCGGTCAACTCAGTTAGCTGCTGCTGCATAGAGGGTGTCTCTACCTCATTCACCCTGCGTATTGGAACATCCTCTCTCGTACCGAATTGTTGTGAATTCTCTGCCATCCTCTCTATCAACTCCCGTGCTTCCTGAGGGGTTTTGTTCACCAGTGCCCCTCCACTTGCAGCATCAATTATGCTCCTGTCCCCGAAAAGGAGCCCCTCATAAAAATACTGTTATCAACTGGTGTTGGGGGCACCTGTGCAACAAGTTCTTGTACCGTTCCCAATACTCATAGAGTGACTCCCCTGGATGCTGCTTGATCCCACAAATTTCTTTCCTCAGACTTGCAGCCCTGGACGCAGGAAAATATTTATCCAAAAATTTTTTCTTCAATTGGTCCCACGTGGTGATGCTACCTGGTGACAGGTAGTACAGCCAGTCCTTCGCAGAATCTTTCAAGGAGAAGGGAAATGCCCTCATTTTTATCTGCTCTTCTGTAATGCCCGGGGGCTTCATACTGTTGCACACGACATCAAACTCCTGCAGATGCTTATACGGCTCCTCACCTGGTAAACCATGAAAAGAGGGTAAAAGAGAAATCAGACCAGATTTTAACTCAAATGAAGTGTTTTCACTCAAACTCGGGAAAGTAATGCACAAAGGCTGCTGATTTAAATTAGGGGCAGTCAACTCCCTTAATGTTCGTGCATTAGCCA
The DNA here is from genome assembly GCF_003713205.1 of Coffea eugenioides. NCBI lineage: Eukaryota > Viridiplantae > Streptophyta > Magnoliopsida > Gentianales > Rubiaceae > Coffea > Coffea eugenioides. The sequence continues at coordinate 36,684,170 of NC_040035.1, read as the reverse complement.
TGGGGATTTCTTCTTGCTCCGAGTCACTCGAAGTGCCACCAAATGAATCTGTTGGTTCGACTCCTGACTCAGGTCTCTGAGATGTAGCACTGGAGTGCTCCTCTCTGACCTGTCTGGTTTCCTTTCTCATTCTACGCGCGGTCTTCTCTACCTCAGGGTCAAAAATCAAATCACCTGTACGAGAAGATCGAGGCATACACTAGAAGAAAACCAAAAAATTAGGACAAAAAATGAATTTAAAAAGAACCAAATAATAACGCCAGTCCCCGGCAACGGCGCCAAAAATTGACAGGTCGTCAGCCTGTGCAATAATAATAATAAATATAGAACCTAGCTACCACTAAAAGCAGTCAATAATTAATCCTAGGTACTGGAGCAGGGACTCTAGGTGTGCAATGGGTTACTTGATTCACCCTGTTCCCGAAGAGTTTGCTTAACCCGATATACCAGAATTAATTAGTTGGCAGAAATTACTGAATAGTAGACAGTGGCAAGTAGGGTCGTCTCCTCAGGGACTGGAGATATCTGTCTCTTTTAAAATCCAATTGATAAGGGGGGGGATTTCACCAGAATGAAACTAAAAACAATTAAATAATTTTGACTAAAATGAATAAATAACTAGCACAAGTATAGCAGGAATTTAATCAGGAATAAATAAATTCTAGCCAAGGATACAACTACTCAGGCACAGTCCAATCATCCGATCATTGATGCAAGAGATGTTCACTTAATGTATTAATAGGCTAGTTATAGTCTGACGACCAATTTTTCCTTAAATTATTGATAACCAAGGTACGACCGTTGATTACCCCTAATCAGCAAATACTCCTAGGTACGACCATAGGAAGTAATTTTCCAATTGCATTAATAACTAGAAAAACCTAGCCCTAATCAATAACACGCTACGAGGGTTATTTAAATTAGATCGCACGTTCCCCTAATGTGTAAACACACCAGTCGCCACTAATATTAATCAATCAAACAATTACGGATTTAATTGACTAAATTGGCACGAGATTAATAAATCACATTGAACATCGGGCCCTTGACATCCAATTAATAAAATAATCCCATGAAAATTCAAGCAGACAACGTGCAAATATTAATAAATAAAGGAACACGTGAAAACTAATTAGATCTCACAGATTTTCGGGACTGCGCCGTCGAGTTGACCCTTGACTAGATGGAAGGCTTAGCCACGCCGCATAATGAAATCACCACACGAATTAATAAATTGCAAAGGCATTGCGTTTTCTATTAGGAAGCAAGGAATAAAAGGTGTTTTTCCCGTTGGGGAATATTGTCGAACACCTGGCGTGTGTCAGAGGCCAGTCAGGAGAAGAAAAGAAAAACTAAAGACTAGGCTAAAAACTAAACTAAAAGATAAACTAAAACTAGAGATGTCTTCCTTCCCTACGTTATCCCTATTTAAGAGACAAAAGAAAGATAGACTAAAGCTATCTAGGTGGTCCCCACACATGTGGACAAAGCCTCCCAAGTCCTTCTTGTTCCAAGTCTCTTTACGTAGCTTTCTTTGAAGAGCCCAAATGACTTATAACTTTGTGGTCCCCACCAATCCAAGGGCCCAAGGATTGAAGCCCTTGGAAGTCTCCATATTCTCCATAAAATCCCTCCTTTTTGATAGTTTTATGCTTCATTCCTGAAATTAAGTCCAGATACCAAATGTGAGTAAATATCAGCAATTAACACAAAATTTATCAGGGATACAAGGGGAAATAAATAATAAAATTACTAACAAATTATACCCTATCATATTGTTGGCCCTAATCCTATCTCTCAGCAATTGTCTTTAGTCTTGGCTCTATTCAGGGGCGAGCCATGAATTTTCTCGTTATGGTGCCAAAAATTCTTGCACTTGCATTATATTTATTACTCTGGTCTCATCTTTCCGTTTCATACTCCAATTTTCTAGTCGGCCGAGCATATCTATTTAGCCTCTACACTTTTTTCACTTAATCTGAAAACCAATGTGTATGATATGTCAGGTACATGCACTTGTGCAGCAAATATATTTTATGGTTACAACTAATATAATCACTCTCTCTCCAATATCACATGACAATATGCAGCTTTATGTCCATAATGCACAAATGCCTCCATCATTCAAGCACTGCACTTCATCTCCCTTTTTTTTTTTTCTGGAATCTGGGATTTTTGATCGGCAACAATTATAAATTTGTTAAAAATATTGATATTTTTTATTTTGCCTTTCACCACTTCCCGTGTCCTTTCCGATCCTAATTACTAAGGGGTATTTGGCAGCTACGGAGGGAAACCAACGTGGTGAAGGTACGAGGCCACGTTTTGAGACATCCTTGCCCCTTGGCGGGCGATGTTCATTATTCAGTCATCTACGTTGTGAACCTGTGCTTGTAAGTGGTGCCACTCACCATTTTCGCCAATTATCACCCCAAACAACAAAAGACAGAATATCCAACAAAGATAGCAATCACAAATGCACATTCATAGTCACTGGTGTTCCCCAACTCAACAATCAAAAGCAAACACGGGCCACTCAAGCCCAAATATGGTCAACAAAGCAACAGTTGCACTCCAAAACTAACAACCAGCAACTATTATCAACAACTAGAAACTAGCAAGGTCACGTCAATAAGCACAGGGGCTACCCAAATCAGTCAGTAAACAAACAAACTCGGGCCGTCCACGATCTCAGCAAATGCACTCTAAAATTTTAACGAATGCCCTTACCAGTCAAACCATAACAATTGCCCCCGATCATATGCTAAATGCAGCAATAGAAGTGTAGAAAATTAGCAATAGCAACACAGTCACACGGTCTTGGCAGTTGATCAAATAACCAACCAACTAGAGTTAACAAGTTCCAGATAAAATATTCCAATAACAGCACCTAAAGACTCAACAAATGCCCCCAGAGATTTCAACAAATGCTATAGCAGATCAAAGCAGTGGTAAAGCAATAGCCCCAAGTATGTACTTAAACCACCAGGTGGGAATCCCGGCCACTGAAGTCACAGACAATGGTCTTCAGAATAGCAATATTAACCAATCACCAAGATGTCCCCAACAATTAAACGAAATGCTATCACCCCCAACAAGCTAGTTAAGCAGCACAGGCTCCCAATCCAACAAATAAAAGCATGAATGATTAACTCAAAGTCCCAACAGAAAGCTCAAGGAGTTGAGCAATTGACATCGACCGGCATAGTATTCGAAAGCAAAGAAACCAAGTAAAAATGTCACACTCAACCCAATAAGCCCTGTGGTTTCTCAAACGGGTAATCAACAACAACCCCAATAGCCGGGAACTCCACCAAACAATGTCAATTAATTTAAGCAGATAACGCAGCCACGGAGTTCTCCAATTCAGCCCAGCAAATAAATCCAAGAAATAGTGCTGTAAGCAGTTGGGTAGAAGTGTTCTAGGGGTGAATACCTCCACCTGGTATGGAAGAGAGAGAGCGCAACGCCAGGGAAAGGACGTGCGGCTGGCGGCTGATGAGCTGGAGAAGAAGAGGAGAGCTCGCGCAAGGTGGTGGTGGAAAGCAGCGGCGGTCACGCGGGCAAGTGGCCGGCGTGCGTCGCGCTTGGGCAGCGGGACAGAGGCTGCTGCCGCGCCTGTGGGCTTGTGGCCGCGTGAGGAGGGAGCTGCGTGGGGAGGTGGCGGCGGGCTGGAGTGGTTGTGCGATGGGCTGAGCAGCGTCCGTGGCAGGCTGGGTGCGTGCGGAAGAGAGGAAAGGGAGGGCTGTGGCGGCGGGCCGCTGCTTCGGGCGACACAGAGGAAAAGGGGAGAAGGAAGAAAGAAAGAAGAAGAAAGAAAGAAAGAAAAAGAAAGAAAAAGAAAGAAAAGAAAAGAAGAAAAAGAAAAAGAGAGAAATTGCTATTTTTTTTTTTTAAAAATGTTTCTTTTTTTTTTCTTCCAATTATGAGGCTCTTTGAGCCACGGAAATAATTTTTCGTTCTTTTTTTTTTTTTTGGAAATTGATTTCGACTTTTTAAATAAAATTTTTTTTTTTTTTTTGAACTTTGGAAACTAAAGCTACGGTGATAAGAAATGTTTATTTATTTTTTTTTTCTTTTTTTTTGAATCCTTACCTTTCCCGCGAACGTGACGCGGGCGCGTCATGAGGGCAAGAGAGCTCCCAGAAGTTTCTGATGTTTCTGATCGTGAGCTTCCTGCACATCACCATGCGGGCACGTCATGAGGGCAAGAGAGCTCCCAGAAGTTTCTGATCGTTAGCTTCCTGCACATCACCACGCGGGCGCGTCATGACTGAAGGGCACCTATAAATCAGCAAAAACGAAAATTGAAACCCAAAATCAGTCGAATTCAAGGAGAATACATCTAAACTACCACACGAAAATGAACAAACAATTAAAAGGAACAATTGGGTTGCCTCCCAAGGAGCGCCTTTCTTTAATGTCTTTGGCTAGACATTATCATGTTTTGCTCATGGAGGATAAAATCTTGTGGCTCGTCTTACTGCTTCATCCTCTATATAGTCCTGATAACCCTCGTAAATAGAATAATCCTTGAGCATACGAGCTACGGGCTTCCATGGACTAGTGAATGGCGCCAAACGAGTCGATGATAATTTACATTCTCCATTCACTCCTCTCTCACTTGCATTCATTGGTTCAAGATATTTTGCCATCTCCACTCTTAACTTATTCCTGTCATGAAATTTTAAATTTTCTGGTATAATAAAATCAATTTCAGTAACAGGAGTTGAAGAATAGGAGTCAGGAAAATATTGATTAAGGAGTGGAGAAGATGTCACCGCATTTGGAGATTGTTCACTGGATTCATTCACTTGAACGAGTTGATCTTGGAGTCTCATTTCTTGCACTTCAGCTTCCTTTTCAACTGCATCTTTAAATCCGTTTTCTTGAAACTCTTGCAGTTCCATGTCATTTGGCCGGATAATTGCACTCTCATCTTCCTCAAGATTGATATTGGTTTGCGCGGGCAATTCTTCCATTTGAGGAGCCAATCGATTTATTCTGGATGTCAATAGACATAGTTGATCTGCCAGGTCGCGAAGGCTCGCTTGTGACTCCTGATGAAATCGATTTAGGCTCGCTTGTGTCTCCTGATGAAATCGATTTGTATTAGCAATTAGTAATCATTTCTTCAAGAGACATGCTTGACACGGAGGATGATTGCTGAGACTCTTGCTGTTGAAAATCCATTGGTCCGGTCGCATAATCAAAATTGGAATTATCCCACCATCCTTGATCATACCCGTTTGAATAAGGGTCATACTGCGTTTGATATTGGGGTGGAAAATCTCCAAAAGTATCAATTGGAGCACTTAGATTATCTTGAAATGCGGGGCATGTGTCAGTTGAATAACCTGAATCAAAATAAGTTCCACAATTTGCAACAGCCCATTGATCATTAGGAAAAACATGAGTCTCATAACCCCATTCAGGAACAAAGTCCAGTCTATCATCAAAATATGGAATGTTAGCAGCCATAAAAAATAATAAAATAAATAAAAAAAAATAAGAGGAAAATAAATTTAAAAAAAATGAAAACAAGATAAACTCAAAAAGAAACAAATTAATCAGGCAC